>NC_079429.1:272072-468749 GCF_026213295.1 Gadus chalcogrammus
CTCTCTCTCTCTCTCTCTCTCTCTCTCTCTCTCTCTCTCTCTCTCTGCCTCTCTCTCTCTCTCTCTCCCTCTCTCTCTCCCTCTCTCTCTGTCTCTCTCTCTCTCTTTCTCTCTCTGTCTCTCTCTCTCTCGTGAGATTTGACTACCATAAACAATCCCCCCCCCCCCCAGCCGGGTCACTACGCCCCCACGGTGCGGCGGCCGGACCGCGCCCACCAGGCGTGCGGGGACCTGAAGGCCTGCCTCCTGGAGCGGGCGGCGGTGGAGCGCAGCTACGCCGCGGGGCTCAGCCAGTGGAGCAGCAGGTGGAGCAAGATGGTGGAGACCAGTGAGGACCCCCCCCCACACACACACACACACGCAACCGCAACCGCACACGCACGCTCGGGGCTGGTCCCATCCTGCCCCCCCCACTCAGGGCCGGTCTCATCCTGCCCCCCCCCCCCCTCAGGGCCGGTCTCACTCTGCCCCCCCCCCCCCCCCCCCCTTAGGGCCGGCCTCACTCTGCCCCCCCCCCCTCAGGGCCGGTCTCACTCTGCCCCCCCCCTTCAGGGCCGGTCTCACTCTGCCCCCCTCCCTCAGGGCCGGTCTCACTCTGCCCCCCCCCCCCCCCCCCCCGCCCCTCAGGGCCGGTCTCACTCTGCCCCCCCCCCCCCTCAGGGCCGGTCTCACTCTGCCCCCCCTCCCTCAGGGCCGGTCTCACTCTGCCCCCCCCCCCCTCAGGGCCGGTCTCACTCTGCCCCCCCCCCCTCAGGGCCGCTGTATGGCTCCCTGCTGCGGGCGTGGCGGGCCTTCTTCTCGTCGGCGGAGCGTCTGGCGGCGCAGCACCTGGCGGTGTCGCGGGCGCTGGCCGAGGAGGAGGCGGGCCGGCTGGACGCCTGGAGGAGCTCCGCCTTCCCCAGGAAGCTGCTCTGCGGCTTCACCGAGACGCGCAGCAACGCCGGCAGCTTCGCACGCGCTCAGAAGCCCTGGGCCAGCCGACTGCAGAAGGTGAGAGAGAGAGAGGGAGGGAGGGAGGGAGGGAGAGAGAGAGAGAGAGAGAGAGAGAGAGAGAGAGAGAGAGAGAGAGAGAGAGGGGGAGAGAGAGAGGGAGAGAGAGAGAGGAAGGGGGAGAGGGAGAGGAAGGGGGAGAGGGAGAGGGAGATTGAGAGAGTGTCAGTAATTGTTTGTCCCAGGTGTTAGTAATGGTTTGTCCCAGGTGATAGTAATGGTTTGTCCCAGGTGTTAGTAATGGTTTGTCCCAGGTGATAGTAATGGTTTGTCCCAGATGATAGTAATGGTTTGTCCCAGGTGTCAGTAATGGTTCGTCCCAGGTGTTAGTAATGGTCTGTCCCAGGTGATAGTAATGGTTTGTCCCAGGTGTCAGTAATGGTTCGTCCCAGGTGTTAGTAATGGTTTGTCCCAGGTGTCAGTAATGGTTCGTCCCAGGTGTTAGTAATGGTCTGTCCCAGGTGATAGTAATGGTTTGTCCCAGGTGTCAGTAATGGTTCGTCCCAGGTGTTAGTAATGGTCTGTCCCAGGTGTCAGTAATGGTCTGTCCCAGGTGGAGAAGGCCAGGGGGGCGTTCCACAAGGCGTGTCAGAAGGAGAGCTCAGCGCTGGAGAAGGAGAAGCAGGCCAGCGAGGGCTCAGTGACCACTGAGGAGAAACGCCAGAAGGTAACGGCGGCCCGAGAGAAGGCCAGCGAGGAGAAGGAGAAGGTGAGTGGAGATCTCAGCCTAACCCCCACTATCTAACCCCAACCCCCACTATCTAACCCCAACCCACACTATCTAACCCCATCCCCCACTATCTAACCCGCACTATCTAACCCCAACCCCCACTATCTAACCCCAACCCACACTGTGTAACCCTAACCCCCACTATCTAACCCGCACTATCTAACCCCAACCCACACTATCTAACCCTAACCCCCACTATCTAACCCTATCCAACACTATCTAACCCTTACCCCCACTATCTAACCCACACTATCTAACCCCAACCCGCACTATCTAACCCTATCCAACACTATCTAACCCTTACCCCCACTATCTAACCCTATCCAACACTATCTAACCCCAACCCCCACTATCTAACCCTTACCCCCACTATCCAACCCTAACCCACACTGTGTAACCCTAACCCCCACTATCTAACCCTATCCAACACCATCTAACCCTTACCCCCACTATCTAACCCTATCTAACCCTTACCCCCACTATCTAACCCTATCCAACACTATCTAACCCTTACCCCCACTATCTAACCCTATCCAACACTATCTAACCCTTACCCCCACTATCTAACCCACACTATCTAACCCTTACCCACACTATCTAACCCTAACCCCCACTATCTAACCCCATCCCTCACTACTTAACCAACACAATCTACTATCTACTATCATTGAACTTCAAAAAATAAATTCAGAAAACCGCTACCACTTATCACAAACTACAAATACCACTCAACCCCAGATGACTCAAACATTAAAAAAAGAAGAGATGTTGGAGCAGAGGTTAAACAGAGAGGTGGGCCATCTGCCAGAGAACGTCTCTGACAGAACCAGACTCTAACCAAAGGAGAGCATGGACTCTATAGCATTGAGTATAGACTCTATACTCTATACGATAGAGTATAGAGTATAGACTCTATACTCTATGTCTATACTATAGAGTATAGAGTACAGACTCTATACTCTATACTATAGAGTATAGACTCTATACTCAGTATAGAGTCTATACTCTAGACTCTATAGTATAGAGTCTAGAGTATAGACTCTATACTCTATAGAGTATAGACTCTATATTCTATACTCTATACTATAGAGTATGGAGTATAGAGTCTATACTCTATACTCTATAGAGTATAGAGTCTATGACTCAATGCTCTATACTATAGAGTATAGAGTCTAGAGTATAGACTCTATACTCTATACGATAGAGTATAGAGTATAGACTCTATATTCTATACTATAGAGTATGGAGTATAGAGTCTATACTCTATACTCTATAGAGTATAGAGTCTATGACTCAATGCTCTATACTATAGAGTATAGAGTCTAGAGTATAGACTCTATACTCTATAGAGCAGGGGTCTTCAACGTTCTCCAGGCCAAGGACCCCCAAACTGATGGAGAGAAGGAGCGGGGACCCCCTACTTATATATTATATAAAATTTTGTTTTATATTAAACTGGTCCTATAGTGCCATGCAAAAATGTACCTTGTTATTTTGCATTCAATACTAAGATATTCAAATAATACACAGGTTCATATATTCATGTTTTTATTTAACATGTGCAAGGTACAGTGAGTAGGGTGGCCATGCCACTGCCATTCATAAACATAACATAACATAACATAATAAACTGATACCTGCCAAGATCAACATTGTCTGTCAATTGCATGTAAACTTGCATAAAAGCTATTCAAATGGACATTTTTAAAACGTAAATGTGGAACGGAAAATCAGTGATGCTTGTTAGTGTCTTTCTTGCACTCCGCAAGTAGTCCGGTAACTTCAACCCAAGCCTGTCCGGTTGCTAAGCGACGTCAAAGTCTTTGCAAGACTATTTCTCTGCTGATCGCTTATTTTCCCTATAATGACAAGCGTTCTGTACATTATCCCTTTCATAACAGCAACAGTCTTGGCTGCGCACTCTCATATATTTTGCGGCGGAGGAGGGGGTAGATATAAAGACCGGACGAGCAACTGACGTCGCTGCGCTGTCCTTCTTTTTATTTGAAGGAGCCGGTAGAGAACAGCTCTCAGGTGTGAGCGAGAGACATACGGACGTACGCTTACCACTTTTGTAAAAGCCATAGCCTATCTATAGTACATTCGGATCGCATGATAGGAATAGATCTATTCCGATTAGAAATCGGATCAAAATTGTCCATGTAAACGCGGCTAGTGTGTTGGATTCATGTTAATGTGTATTTAAAGATAGCCTAATTCAATTTGTGAAAAAAAAAAAAAAGTCAAATCAACCAAAACTTTCGCGGGCCCCCTGCAGTACCTCCGCGGGCCCCCTGCAGTACCTCCGCAGGCCCCCTGCAGTACTTGCAGGGGGCCCCACCCTAGGGGTCGCGGACCCCTGTTCGGCAACCTTTTCAACATTTATTTTTTCAATTTATTTCGTTAATGAGTGTGCCTTAAGCAACAATATATGTAAGGGATAATGCCCGACGAGGTGTCCATTATCAGGAATTAATGGACGACGTGGAGGCGTGAACCGTCCGACGCGAAGCGGAGGACGGTTGCCTCCGCGAAGTCCATTAATTCCTGATAATGGACACCTCGAAGGGCATTATCCCGCTTATACCACGGTCACTTACCAACGGTGACCAAATTAAGACCATTCATTTATATTTTCATGCGTTTTACAATCCGAATATAAAGTTTTCCACAAAACATACATTTGTTTGCCTGGTTACGCCTGAGGGTCTGACTAATACCCGGAACCACCATTACACGCCCGTTGGGTTCTCATGCAACGGAAACGTTGTTCACTCCTCCAGTAATTAGGACGGGCCATAGCTACGACTTTAGAACGGGAGGTAGCGGGAGGTATTATAGTCCGCTCAGCTTTGTTTTGTTTCCCGTTGCTATGGTTACTACTATTTTAGAGACGATACGCCCATAGACATCTATGGATACGCCAGCTAGCGCATTAATTGAGAACGGTAAACAGACAATTTGACGGAACTACTTGTCCAGGTGTCCGTATATCAGGAGTTAATGCACACCCTGCATCCAATCAGAATCGAGTATTCCCGCAGACCGTGGTATAATAAGAATTAAGATGAATTATGACACAGCGACCAAAAACATTTCCAGAAGACTTGGCATTGTACTATTTCCATATAGTCCATAATCATGCATCAACATTTAAATGTTTTTTTGGTTGTTATATTTGCAACAAGGGTTTACAAATTATAATTACATATGTCCCTTCTTAAAACACCATTTTCAGAAACTCATTCAAAAACATATTTGCACTGTGAGAAATGTAAAAAACGAGAATATATGAGAATGCTGGAACCATCCAAACCAATATCTTTAAGACATGTACAGCTTTGCAGAACCATGTGTAGGCGATGCATACAGGCCACTTGCAACCATATTTTAAATATTTTCTTCTCTATTACTCACAACATAGGTTTAAAAACGATAAATTGATCCCATTTCAGAACACTACTTTCTGTAACTAATTGAAACATGTTTGCACTGTGAGAAAATGCCCATAACACAATTAATTGCAAAAAATAATCTGTAGTAATGCTTATGCTGCCGCATTGTGCTGTGAATTTTTTTATGTATATTTTTTTTTAAGTGTGCCCATGATAATACTGCCCCGTGCCAGTGGTGGCACGCGTGCCTAGGGTTGGCGACCCCTAATATAGAGTATAGAGTTTAGAGTCTGTATTCTATAGCCTTAACTAAGGCTATAAATACCTTTAACTAAGAGTGCAACCCTTTAGATAAGGGTTAGCTCACCCTAACCTTTAACTAAGAGTGCAACCCTTTCCAGGAACTTTAATAATACAAAAGCCCAACCCTAACCTTTAAGCTTAATGATACTGCATTAACTAATGCTAATCAATGATTCATTGATGTGCCCTTAAAGTGTCTGCAGTCTCGCTGAAGGCTTTGAACTTTAACCTCAAGGGAACCTTCACTGGAATTTGCTCTGGATGAAAGGTTAGGGAACAGCAGAGAGGAGGCGGGACTATACAGTGAATAGAAAAGAGTAGGCGGGACTATACAGTGAATAGAGCTTGTAAGTCCGCCCCTTCCGGCAGACCCCCATGGGACCTCTAAGACCATAAAATATGAATGGGTTTCAATGGAGATTGAGTCATTATGATCTGGTCCCAGTCTTTATATGCCCCGGATTACGCATACGTTATTTGTGGATTTAAATTATAATTTTTCATGCAAAGAAAAAAAAAAAATCGTAAAGAAGCTTGATACTGTACAGACATGGCGATCTCTCTGCTCCACTTCACCGCTTTTTTCCAAGGGGAGGATAAAAGCATCGAAAGAGATGAAAACCATTATAAGTCGGGGCATGTGGAGAGTTCCAGTTATGTCGATGGGGAGATTGTCGATCTTGTCCACGCCAGTCGCAGGGACCGTGACGTCACATACGAGACGTGTAGTCTTTCTCGTTGTGTTTTCTATGCAGCCTTTAACTGAACAATTGCACAATAAACGGTCAAAATCTTGACATGAAAGATTATCATTAAAATTCACAATCAACATATGTGTAATCCAGGGCATATAAAGACTGGGACCAGAAAATAATTACTTGATATTTTACAATCTCATAGGTCCCATGGGCTCTACCGGAAGGGGCGGACTTCCGAGCTCTATAGCAAAGAGGAGGCGGGACTATACAATGAATAGCAAAGAGGAGGCGGGACTATACAATGAATAGCAAAGAGGAGGCGGGACTATACAGTGAATAACAAAGAGGAAGTGGGGCTATGGATCCATCTGCAGAGCCTGCCTTTGACCTTTGACCTTTGGTTTGGTTCTTGGAGGCGCGCGAGCGCTATGAGAAACTTCTGGAAGATGTCACTTCCTACACGCCCCGCTACATGGAAGAGATGGAGGCCATTTTCGACCAATCACAGGAGGAGGAGGGGAAGAGGATCGCCTTCCTCAAAGAATCCTTTCTCTCCATCCACAAGCATCTGGACATCACCAACAACGAGAAGTATGGGGGGGTGCGTGTGTTAGTGTGTGTGTGTGTGTGTGTGTGTGTGTGTGTGTGTGTGTGTGTGTGTGTGTGTGTGTGTGTGTGTGTGTGTGTGTGTGTGTGTGTGTGTGTGTGGGTGGAGCACATGCATATGTTGCAAGAGCTCCATCGCCTTCTCCATACGGATGATAAGTATCTCTCTCTCTCTCCCTCCCTCTCTCTCTCTCTCTCTCTCTCTCTCTCTCTCTCTCTCTCTCTCTCTCTCTCTGTGTCTCTCTCTCTCTCTCTCTCTCTCTCTCTGTGTCTCTGTCTCTGTCTCTCTCTCTCTCTCTCTGTGTCTCTCTCTCTCTCTCTCTCTCTGTGTCTCTGTCTCTGTCTCTGTCTCTCTCTCTCTCTCTCTCTCTCTCTCTCTCTCTCTCTCTCTCTCTCTCTCCCTCTCTCTCTCTCTCTCTCTCTCTCTCTCTCTGTCTTTCTCTCTCTCTCTCTCTCTCTCTCTCTCTCTCTCCCCTCTCTCTCTCTCTCTCTCTCTCTCTCTCTCTCTCTCTGTCTCTCTCTGTCTCTCTCTGTCTCTCTCTCTCTCTCTCTCTCTCTCTCTCTCTCTCTCGCCCCAGTGTGAAGGCGGTGTACAGTGAGCTGCACCACACCCTCATGTCCATCAATGAGCAGGACGACCTCCGGTGGTGGAGGAACAACCAGGGACCGGGCATGCCCACCGACTGGCCCCGCCTCCAGGTCAGCCCCTCCCACATCCTCCCAACATATAGCAGTATATTTTAGTATAGTATACTGGTATAGTAGTACAGTATAGTAGTATAGAAGTGTAGTATAGTAGTACAGTATAGTAGTATAGCATAGTAGTATTGAAGTGTAGTATGGTAGTATAGTATAGTAGTATAGTAGTACAGTATAGTAGTATAGTATAGTAGTATAGAAGTGTAGTATAGTAGTGTAGTAGTACAGTATAGTAGTACAGTATGGTAGTATAGTATAGTAGTACAGTATAGTAGTATAGTATAGTAGTACAGTATGGTAGTATAGTATAGTAGTACAGTATGGTAGTATAGTATAGTAGCATAGTATAGTAGCACGGTAGTCCACACAGTGGTCCACAGTTCACTACCGTTCCTCTGCAGGAATGGATCCCGCCCGTCAAGAAACTCAAGAGACGGAAACAGGACCGCAAGATCAAGGACAACCGGCCGTGAGTTCATTACCTGTTCAGAAAATAGAATTAACTTATAAATATATATAAATTATTTGATTTTGTCTTGTTTGCCAAAAAGTCCTACCAGTAATATTAATAGTAATAATACCAAATTAATTAAATTCCCTGTGAGTCCATCATTGTCCCCCCCTGGCGGGTCGCTCAGTCGTTAGGATGCTAGTAGCCGCCATTAGCACCCCGCGACCTCTGACCATGTCACCCGCTGTGTTCCCGCCCAGCGTGATGATCGGGGGGGTGAAGGTGCGCGCGCTGTACGACTACGTGGGCGAGGAGGGCGACGAGCTGTCCTTCAAAGCAGGTGACTCACTTCAGCCGACAGACGAGTACCACCGCTGGCACCAGGGACAGAACCTGGGCTAGCAAAGGACAGGTTAGCGGCACCAGAGACAGAACCTGGGCTAGCAAAGGACAGGTTAGCGGCACCAGGGACAGAACCTGGGCTAGCAAAGGACAGGTTAGCGGCACCAGAGACAGAACCTGGGCTAGCAAAGGACAGGTTAGCGGCACCAGAGACAGAACCTGGGCTAGCAAAGGACAGGTTAGCAGCACCAGAGACAGAACCTGGGCTAGCAAAGGACAGGTTAGCGGCCTGGAAAGAGTCCCGATGCTATTAAGATCAGAGAAGGCATCGGTTAGTGTGAGATAGGGTTAGGTATGGTTAGGGTGAGATAGGGTTAGGTATGGTTAGGGTTAGATAGGGTTAGGTATGTTAGGGTTAGATAGGGTTAGGTATGGTTAGGGTTAGGTATGGTTAGGGTGAGATAGGGTTAGATAGGGTTAGGTATGGTTAAGGTTAGATAGGGTTAGGTATGGTTAGAGTTAGATAGGGTTAGGTATGGTTAGGGTTAGGTATGGTTAGGGTTAGATAGGGTTAGGTATGGTTAGGGTTAGGTATGGTTAGGGTTAGATAGGGTTAGGTATGTTAGGGTTAGATAGGGTTAGGTATGGTTAGGGTTAGGTATGGTTAGGGTTAGGTATGTTAGGGTTAGATAGGGTTAGGTATGGTTAGGGTTAGGTATGGTTAGGGTGAGATAGGGTTAGATAGGGTTAGGTATGGTTAGGGTTAGATAGGGTTAGGTATGGTTAGGGTTAGGTATGTTAGGGTTAGATAGGGTTAGGTATGGTTAGGGTTAGATAGGGTTAGGTATGGTTAGGGTTAGGTATGGTTAGGGTGAGATAGGGTTAGGTATGGTTAGGGTTAGATAGGGTTAGGTATGGTTAGGGTTAGATAGGGTTAGGTATGGTTAGGGTTAGATAGGGTTTGGTATGGTTAGGGTTAGATAGGGTTAGGTATGTTAGGGTTAGATAGGGTTAGGTATGGTTAGGGTGAGATAGGGTTAGATAGGGTTAGGTATGGTTAGGGTTAGATAGGGTTAGGTATGGTTAGGGTGAGATAGGGTTAGATAGGGTTAGGTATGGTTAGGGTTAGATAGGGTTAGGTATGTTAGGGTTAGATAGGGTTAGGTATGGTTAGGGTTAGGTATGGTTAGGGTTAGGTATGGTTAGGGTTATATAGGGTTAGGTATGGTTAGGGTTAGATAGGGTTAGGTATGGTTATGGTTATATAGGGTTAGGTATGTTAGGGTTAGATAGGGTTAGGTATGGTTAGGGTTATATAGGGTTAGGTATGGTTAGGGTTAGATAGGGTTAGGTATGGTTAGGGTTAGATAGGGTTAGGTATGTTAGGGTTAGGTAGGGTTAGGTATGGTTAGGGTTAGATAGGGTTAGGTATGTTAGGGTTAGGTATGGTTACCTAACCCCCCCCCCTCTGTGACCTGGCCCCGCCCTGAAGGGGAGAGCTTCCTGAAGGTGGAGGAGGAGGACGAGCAGGGCTGGTGCCGCGGCGTGCTGACGGGAGGCAGGGAGGGCTTCTACCCGGCCAATTACGTGGAGATCGCAGACTGATGTCACTCAGGACGGGCCTGGTGATTGGTTGATCCCCTCAGGCCCTTTGTGTTTACAGTCACACCTGACGTCATTACCGTAATAATTTGGATGGATTGTATTCTGCCATTTGGTTTTGCTGTACAAACTAATTGATGAATGAATAAGCTACACACTTTGGTGGGGCAGTTGGTGTGTGTGTGTGTGTGTGTGTGTGTGTGTGTGTGTGTGTGTGTGTGTGTGTGTGTGTGTGTGTGTGTGTGTGTGTGTGTGTGTGTGTGTGTGTGTGTGTGTGTGTGTGTGTACACATTAGTGTATAAGGTCTGTTAAAATGTATGTGTGTGTTTGTGCATTATGTCAGATTTACACTGTCTCATCAAAATCATTACTTTTATAACAGAAATTAGACATAATAAACAGTCATTACCAAAGTGCAAGATTATAAGAAATTATGCAATGTAATTTATGACGATTTTCAAAATAAAAGTATATCCATATAATAATCATTTGGCATTGAATCCTCTCTTTGTTTGTCCACATTGGAAGATATTGTCCGCTAGGAAATTACATTCCAGACAATGTTGTTGTGTCACAGATTCGGTCACCGGCGTCTCTAGGTTTAAATAAATGGGATCCCCCCCTTTACTGTGACTGTGGAACTGTTCCGCTGGAGGTGAGCAGTGGCTGTCAATGATTGAGCGGAGCTCTGAGGGTTGAGTCATAAGAGAAGCGGTCTGACCTGCTGGGGAATGTGTCGGGATCCCTCCCATCACACCTGGGAGTGCCTCCTCCGTCCAGCGCTTCATGTGTAAGTACCGTCTCACCTTTTGTATCGTCAACGATAATGTTAAGGGCTTCTTAGTTTGTTTGACAAAATTGGTTTCAGTTAATGATTGCCCCAATGCTCATAGTTGTTGTAATGTTATAATAATGTACTAATGTAATAATGTACTTTTTGTAGGGTTTCAGTTGAAGGGTTAGGGTGGACTTGTATCACTTTACTTGTGTGTTCTTTGTACCATTCACAATTGATGTATGACTTAAACGATAAAGCTTCATTAAATATATTTAACTTCAATGTACACAATAGCATGTTTCTTGGTTGGCTTCAGATAGTTTAAAGAGGGGGAGAACGTGTAACTAAATCGTTCATGTGTTTTGGTTCATTGTTATTATTTTACAGACAGCCCCATCAACCAATGGAATTTGCCTGTAGGTTTGTTTATGTTCCAGCACCAACCAATCCGAAGGATGTTCAAAGGTCCAGTCCTATCGGGGTTAAACATTCAGGTGTGCTTTCCTCTCATTCCTGAATGTAACTTTTAGAATGAGAGTAACTCAGTAGCTCTGCTTCTACGAGTCCCCGTCTGATGGAACAGTTGGTCAGACTTCTAGAGCCGACTGTCACATTCTGTCAACGACCCGCTGCTTAGCAACTGTCACAGTCTGTCACCAACCCACTGCCTAGCAACTGTCACAGTCTGACAACAACCCGCTGACTAGCAACCGTGGTGACACCAAGTTTCTGTTTTCAGCCCTCCTGCCTCCGATCAGAAAAACCAGACCCAGCTTCCCTCCTCCTCCTCCACCTCCTTCTCCTCCTCCACCTCGTCCTCTAACCCCTTCTGCTCCTCCACCTCCTCCTCCACCTCGTCCTCTAACCCCTTCTGCTCCTCCACCTCCTCCTCCACCTCGTCCTGCTCCTCGTAGCGCCGCAGAGCAGGGCAGCCCTGTGCCTTCTCCTCGGAGGTTCAGAGAGCAGCATGAGAGGAGCACAGAGGAGAGGAGCGCCGCCGTGATCCTCTCCGTCGTGAGGAGGAGCACGGCGGAGTGGAGCAAGGAGGAGAGGAGCACGGAGGAGAGGAGGACGGAGGAGAGGAGCAAGGAGGAGAGGAGGACGGAGGAGAGGAGCAGGGAGGGGAGCAGCGAGGCCCTGGGGGGAGGGAGGGCGCCCTCGGCCCCCGCTCTCTCCCCTAGGCCCCGGGCCGCCCTGAAGACCCCCGTCCCAGGCACAAAGCAAGGTGCGCTGCCCTGTGTGTCTGTGTGTGTCTGTGTCTGTCTGTGCGCTGCCGTGTGTGTGTCTGTGTGTGTCTGTGTGCGTCTGTGTGCGCTGCCGTGCGTGTGTCTGTGTGTGTCAGCCTGTCTGGTTCGCTTGGTTCTCTTGTGTTGTGATGTACGGCTCATGATGCAAAGATACCTCCAGGTCCCCAGTCTTTAGGATCCATTAAGGGTCGGTGGTGGAGCAGCACTTCACAGGGTCAGGGTCAGGGTCAGGGTCAGGGTCAGGGTCAGGGTCAGGGTCAGGGTCATGGTCAGGGCTGCTGGAGCCCTACTGCCAGGGTCAGGGTCAGGGTCAGGGTCAGGGTCAGGGTCAGGGTCAGGGTCAGGGTCAGGGCTGCTGGAGCCCTACTGCCAGGGTCAGGGTCAGGGTCAGGGTCAGGGTCAGGGTCGGGGTCAGGGTCAGGGTCAGGGTCGGGGTCAGGGTCAGGGTCAGGGTCAGGGTCAGGGTCAGGGTCAGGGTCAGGGTCAGGGTCAGGGTCAGGGTCAGGGTCGGGGTCAGGGTCAGGGTCAGGGTCAGGGTCAGGGTCAGGGCTGCTGGAGCCCTACTGCCAGGGTCAGGGTCAGGGTCGGGGTCAGGGTCAGGGTCAGGGTCGGGGTCAGGGTCAGGGTCAGGGTCAGGGTCAGGGTCAGGGTCGGGGTCAGGGTCAGGGTCAGGGTCAGGGTCAGGGTCAGGGTCGGGGCTGCTGGAGCCCAACCCAAACCCTACCCTGCAGATCATGTTTGTTGTTTTTGATTGGTTGGTTTTCCCTCCTGCCTTAGCTCCACCCCTCCCTCCGAGGTCCCTGTGGATGCGGGGCGCCCCAGAGTACCTGGTGCTGCTGCCCCAGACGGCCCCACTGAGGGCCCCCAGCCCCTCCCGCCCCCCCGCCCCGGACGGTAACACTCCCCCTTCACCATGGATCTCACACAGCCGCAGCAACACGCAGTGTGGAGTTCTGATGAATATGGGGGGGGCTGTTTTACTGCATTATTTATCCTCAATATATAAAACTAATTTGTATTGAATATAATCACACTGATTGCAGGAATATTGGATCCGGATTCTCTGCCAGGAAACCCAAATGTGATTCTTGTCAGTTTGGGAAAGCTTCTTTCAGAGGACAGAGGTTGGTCATCACCCCATCTACACCCTGACCCCTAACCCTGACCCCTGACCCTAACACTGACCCTAACCCTGACCCTCATCTGATCTCATCACCTATCTGTGTATGTGTGTGTGTTTGAATGTGTGTGTGTGTGTGTGTGTGTGTGTGTGTGTTACAGTGCACCCCACAGAAGGTGAACCCCTGCTTTGCTCCCAATGTGGTGCTGGGCTCCTCTCCTGCTATGACAACATGGTGAGAAGTTCCTCCTTCACCTCTCGTCGTGTGAGAGAGAATGAGAAGGGGACTCAAGCATTAGCTACTTGACGATACTAGGGAAGGAGGGTTGGTGTTTTGTCTTGAGTCGGTGTTTAATATCAGCGAGGGGTTCGCCCAGCACGACCTTGGAGGTGAGGCAGAGAGGCTCATGATTTCTGCGTCGTCTCTGAGTTTGTAGATTTGATAGGGTTGGAATTTAAGGTCTCTAAGGACTCCATGTTGTGATGCTTTGTGGCTCTGGACCCCAGGTGAACAGCTGCTCCTTCTGCCGGCCGGCTGGCCCCAGCGCCCCCGCGGCCCCCAGCGCCCCGGGGCCTGCCGGCGTCCCGGACAGCCTCTTCCTGCTGAACCCGGAGGGTCCGCACCTGGACCCCTCCGACGCCCTGCTCATCTTCTGCATCGACATCTCCGGCTCCATGGGCATCACCTCCCCTGTGAGGACCCCTTACCTTAACCTGACCCCCTTACCTTAACCTGACCCCCTTACCTTAACCTGACCCCTTACCTTAACCTGACCCCTTACCTTAACCTGACCCCCTTACCTTAACCTGACCCCCTTACCTTAACCTGACCCCCTTACCTTAACCTGACCCCTTACCTTAACCTGACATCACCTTACCTTAACCTGACCCCCTTACCTTAACCTGACCCCCTTACCTTAACCTGACCCCCTTACCTTAACCTGACCCCGTTACCTTACCCTGACCCCCTTACCTTAACCTGACCCCCTTACCTTAACCTGACCCCCTTACCTTAACCTGACCCCCTTACCTTAACCTGACCCCCTTACCCTAACCTGACCCCTTACCTTACCCTGACACCACCTAACCTTAACCGGACACCTAGAGGCTGATAATGGAAAAACATACATTGTGAAGGTTTAACTTGCTCTACGTATTGTCTCAATGACTTGATATGATCCCCCACTCTATGGGGTCTTCCCTCTGTGTTTCAGGTCTCATCGGATGACAAGACCATCTACAGAACACGACTGCAGGTGGGGGTTCCTCCTTCCGATAGAATATCGTTTCTTCTCCTTCTGGATGAGTAGAGCAGGAGACCTCGCTGTTAATGACACGGCGTTGCTTGAACCACAGTTTGTCAAGGACGCGGTGCTGCAGTGTGTCCAGAGGCTCTGCTACCAACAACCAGAGCTGCGTGTCGGTCTGATCACCTTCAACAACCAGGTGGGTCCCCAAGGAAGCCCTCGAGCCTCATGAGCCCACCCTGGACCAGAGAGTGACGCTCTGGTTGGCTGTCCCACAGGTGACCCTCCATGGCTACGAGGGGGGCGGGTCCCGTCTCCTGGGTGACGCCGAGCTCATCGACTCTGAGTACCTGAAGGGGGCCGCCTCGGCCTTCCTGAGCCCGCCTCCGCTCTGCCAGACCAGGGACCGCCTGCAGAGGGCGCTGCTGGGGTAGGCCTCCTCCTGCCCCTCCGCCCTCTACTGTTGACCCCCGAGCAGCGCTCAGCCCTGCTCGGCCTTCTGACAGCTCCACACTATAAGGGGAAAGACCATTATAAATATATTGTAAAAAAGTGTATCACTAAATCATAAGTTGAATGGTTATCCAATAGGAAGTGATGATCAGCCAGTAAGTAATGATCAGCCAGTAAGTAATGATCAGCCAGTAAGTAATGATCAGCCAGTAATTAATGCAGGTGATTGGATGAAATGGATAGTAGGGTTAGGGTTAGGGTTAACCCTAACCCTAACCCTAACCCTAACCCTAACCCTAACCCTATAGTATCGTAATGTGGTTTGGTGGAAAGTCTAGAAACCAAAAGACAAACGACAAAATAAAGAAGGAAGTTGCTCAGTAGAGAGGAGCCAACCAGGTGACCATTCACCCTCCAGCCCCGCCCACCAGCCAGTCCACCTGACTAAAGGGACAGAACCAGGGTCAGAAGCCCCGCCCACCAGCCAGTCCACCTGACTAAAGGGACAGAACCAGGGTCAGAAGCCCCGCCCACCAGCCAGTCCACCCGACTGACGGGACAGAACCAGGGTCAGAAGCCCCGCCCACCAGCCAGTCCACCCGACTGACGGGACAGAACCAGGGTCAGAAGCCCCGCCCACCAGCCAGTCCACCCGACTGAAGGGACAGAACCAGGGTCAGAAGCCCCGCCCACCAGCCAGTCCACCCGACTGAAGGGACAGAACCAGGGTCAGAAGCCCCGCCCACCAGCCAGTCCACCCGACTGAAGGGACAGAACCAGGGTCAGAAGCCCCGCCCACCAGCCAGTCCACCCGACTGACGGGACAGAACCAGGGTCAGAAGCCCCGCCCACCAGCCAGTCCACCTGACTAAAGGGACAGAACCAGGGTCAGAAGCCCCGCCCACCAGCCAGTCCACCCGACTGACGGGACAGAACCAGGGTCAGAAGCCCCGCCCACCAGCCAGTCCACCTGACTAAAGGGACAGAACCAGGGTCAGAAGCCCCGCCCACCAGCCAGTCCACCTGACTAAAGGGACCCTCCCATGTGCTCGTTCTTGTGTCTGAAGGTTGTCAGAGGGTGGGTCCACAGCTCTGGGACCGGCCGCCCTCCTGGCCATCGCCATGGCTTCCAGACAAGCAGGGTCAAAGGTCAGAGTTTTGGTTTGTTATTCTTTGTTTAGATACCCTAACCCAGCCTGACCAGTCAGGGCCCCTGCTGAAGCTCCTAACCCCCCTAACCCTAACCCTGACCCTGACCCTAACCCTGACCCTGACCCTGACCCTGACCCTGACCCTGACCCTAACCCTGACCCTGACCCTGACCCTGACCCTGACCCTGACCCTTACCCTGCTGAAGCTCTGTGCTGCCGCTGTCCTCCTAAAGGTGATCGTCTGCACGGACGGGAAGGCTAACACGGACCTGGGGAACCTGGAGGTGGAAGACCACGACGCTCA
Organism: Gadus chalcogrammus; assembly: GCF_026213295.1. Classification (NCBI taxonomy): domain Eukaryota; kingdom Metazoa; phylum Chordata; class Actinopteri; order Gadiformes; family Gadidae; genus Gadus; species Gadus chalcogrammus. Next base: position 288,189 of record NC_079429.1, read on the forward strand.
CATCCTGCTGTCCTCCACCATCTTCTACCAGGACCTGGGGGAGTGGGCAGCCAGCAAGGGGTGGGTGGAGACACATGCTCATCCTACTCTGCATGGGTTAGGGTTAGCTAACCCTTAGCATCCTTCATCACTACACTGCTCTGGGTTAGGGTTAGCTAACCCTTGGCATCCTTCATCACTACACTGCTCCTGGTTAGGGTTAGCTAACCCTTAGCATCCTTCATCACTACACTGCTCCTGGTTAGGGTTAGCTAACCCTTGGCATCCTTCATCACTAGACTGCTCTGGGTTAGGGTTAGCTAACCCTTGGCATCCTTCATCACTACACTGCTCTGAGTTAGGGTTAGCTAACCCTTAGCATCCTTCATCACTACACTGCTCTGGGTTAGGGTTAGCTAACCCTTAGCATCCTTCATCACTACACTGCTCCTGGTTAGGGTTAGCTAACCCTTAGCATCCTTCATCACTACACTGCTCCGGGTTAGGGTTAGCTAACCCTTAGCATCCTTCATCACTACTCTGCTCCCGGTTAGGGTTAGCTAACCCTTGGCATCCTTCATCACTACACTGCTCTGGGTTAGGGTTAGCTAACCCTTAGCATCCTTCATCACTACACTGCTCTGGGTTAGGGTTAGCTAACCCTTAGCATCCTTCATCACTACACTGCTCTGGGTTAGGGTTAGCTAACCCTTAGCATCCTTCATCACTACACTGCTCCTGGTTAGGGTTAGCTAACCCTTGGCATCCTTCATCACTACACTGCTCTGGGTTAGGGTTAGCTTCCCCTTAGCATCCTTCATCACTACACTGCTCTGGGTTAGGGTTAGCTAACCCTTAGCATCCTTCATCACTACACTGCTCCTGGTTAGGGTTAGCTAACCCTTAGCATCCTTCATCACTACACTGCTCTGGGTTAGGGTTAGCTAACCATTAGCATCCTTCATCACTACACTGCTCCTGGTTAGGGTTAGCTAACCCTTAGCATCCTTCATCACTACTCTGCTCCTGGTTAGGGTTAGCTAACCCTTAGCATCCTTCATCACTACACTGCTCCTGGTTAGGGTTAGCTAACCCTTAGCATCCTTCATCACTACTCTGCTCCTGGTTAGGGTTAGCTAACCCTTGGCATCCTTCATCACTACACTGCTCTGGGTTAGGGTTAGCTAACCCTTAGCATCCTTCATCACTACACTGCTCCTGGTTAGGGTTAGCTAACCCTTAGCATCCTTCATCACTACTCTGCTCCTGGTTAGCTAACCCTTAGCATCCTTCATCACTACTCTGCATGGGTTAGGGTTAGCTAACCCATAGCATCCTTCATCCCTAAACACATCAGTTCCAATACAGATTATTTGGAGGTGTAAGGTTGATCATCAGCTAACCCCTTGGTTAGCTGATGTCTTCCAAAGGGACCATTGATCCCAGCAGCCTCACATGGTTCATGACCCCACCCTGGGGTTGTTCCTCGAGGTATCTGATGATCTGGACCAGCTGGGAGCTTTAGGAGGGGAATGAGCTGTGGACCTTCTTCCAGCGTGACGGTGTCGGTGCTATCCATCGAGGGGACCGACTGCCGTCTGGACGAGCTGGGCCGACTGGCGGACCGCACCGGGGGCAAGGTCAGACCGCGCAGAGCGGCTCTACAACAGGAAGCTTCTGCACCCTACAGCCTGAATGTTTGGACCCTCTCCTGACGCGGCCGTGAACCTCACCCTCAGGTGCTGATAGCCAGCCCCCAGAACCTGCACTGGGAGTTTGAGAAGATCCTTGAGGACCAGGCGATAGCGACTCACTGCACTGTCACTCTGCTGTTTCCTCAATCTCTGTAAGACAAAAGGGCCTCTCGACAGGAATAGGGTTACTATCTGAGTGAATGGAGGTGGTCTGAGTAGTGTGTGAGTGTGTCTTACTATCTGAGTGAATGGAGGTGGTCTGAGTAGTGTGTGAGTGTGTCTTACTATCTGAGTGAATGGAGGTGGTCTGAGTAGTGTGTGAGTGTGTCTTACTATCTGAGTGAATGGAGGTGGTCTGAGTAGTGTGTGAGTGTGTCTTACTATCTGAGTGAATGGAGGTGGTCTGAGTAGTGTGTGAGTGTGTCTGCTCTCCCCAGGTGTCTGAGAGGGGAGAGAGAGGCGGAACACAAGGGGACGAGAGAAGTAGGAAACGTGAGCCCACACATGGAGATAACCCTTCAGTTTGGTGCAAAGGAACAGGATCCAGAAAGTACGTAAATGTCTGGTAGGTAATATAATCTGTCATTCATACAATAGGCAGTCGGCCACTCTGCCTAAATGCCCTGCCCCGTTCTCCTCTGTGGTCGTGCTTTAGGTGCAGTACCGCTCCTGTCCGCTGGGGAGCGCGTGTCCGTCCAGCTGCAGCTGAGATACAGACTGAGGGATGGACGGGAGATGCTCCGCGTGTTAACCGCTCAGCGGGAAGTGACCCACGACAGGTGACAGAGCGTCGATGTTTGCTTTTTGTTTGTTTTCCTGATTCTACAGAGGAAGGTAAATGAGTCTCCCATATCCTGTCAGCTAACTTTGTTTCCTCCTAAATCACTTTCAGTACACTTAATGACATCTGCCCAACTCGCCATTCACTTTTTATTGGAGACATAGCATAGTCCAGTTAAAAAATTAAATGATTAACTAACTGCCACTTTCATCGTACCAGAGACATGTGTGATGCCCGATAGCTGATGTGCTGTTGAGCAAGACATGTCCAACCCTTGGTGATTACTTTCTGTAATAAACAGCTACAATAACCACAAAGACCCGCCATGTTCATTCGTTCGTACTGATGACAAGACTAGGAAAGGAGCCTGCCTAGCATCGCATAAGTACCCTCCTCCATGTCTCCCTTTCAGCTCCAGCGTCCTCTCCTCGCTGTCTCTGGCCATCATCCAGCTCAACTCGTCCCAGGCTGGCGCTGCTCTGGCGGTCAGGGGCCGGTTCCAGGACGCCCGGGCGGAGGGCGACGCCCAGAGGCTGCTGATGGACAGAGCGCTGTGAGTGGGGAACACCGTGAAGCAAGAAGGGAGCAGGCCGGCAGCAGCTGGCTAATGAGCATCAAGTTCAGGATGCAATCGACTATTTGTTTTTATCTTTCCTAATTGTAGTTCATAGTTGGTATGTTAGTTGGTGTGTGTGTGTGTGTGTGTGTGTGTGTGTGTGTGTGTGTGTGTGTGTGTGTGTGTGTGTGTGTGTGTGTGTGTGTGTTCTTGTGTGTGTGTGTGTGTGTGTGTGTGTGTGTGTGTGGGGGGGTTTGTGTGTTTCTTCATCATGCATTATAAATGTGTCTCTGGCTGCAGGCAGCATAACTGCAGTGCAGAGGAGGAACAAATCTACGACCAGTGGAAGAAGACCATGGAGCCCATTCACGGCAGCATACACGACTACACTAGGGTGGGTAATAAGCGGGCTCTCCCCCTAACCCTAACCACTGGGCATCCGCAATTAATAATATTACATCCTCTTTTTTTTTACAGAGGAAATCTGTGGTTTCCGACTCACAGGTAAGAGTATTTTATAATTTGCTCTTATAACTATGTTTACTATATATGTATATCTATACACTGAATATATATATAAAGATATTCAGTGTGTCTTTCTCTCTCTGTCTCTCTCTCAGCCCCTCACAGACAAGGGCGCCGCCCTGCTGTATGGAATGAAGCACAGCAATACAAACTCTATTTCCCTTCGGGATAAACAGAGACCTCAGTAAAGTGGGCCGTTCCACTGTCGTTCATATATATATATATATATATATATATATACATTTTAAAGGTATTATTGCTTGTGACTGTTAACAACTTACTCTAACCCTAATGTATGGTTGATTCGATTAAAACTTATTGATAACTCCCTGGAGTTTATTTGGAGTGGATGTATGGAGTTCAGTTATCGGACTCTTATTGATATGGAGTTCAGTTATCATACTCTTATTGATAAGGAGTTCAGTTATCGGACACTCGAGGTGGGTGGGTCTAACGGTCGTCCAAGGCCAACTGTCTCAGGCTTCCGGAAGTGTCTTCTCTCCCGAGGCTCGCGATCAAGGCAGTGCTCCTGGTCGGAGTGGAAGCTGCGTTCCGATGACCTCGTGCGGTCGGGGGACGCGGCCCTGGGCGGACAGGATGCTGCGGGGGCGGGGGGGGGGGGGGGGGGCGTGTGTTTACAGGATGGGATGGGGATGCGTTGCCTTGGTGACCATTGTCCTGGCAGGGATATGTTGTAAATCTTTCCGAGAGGAAGTTAACAAAACATATAAAGCAAATTCTTGACAAGTAAGTGTGGCTTATTTATCAGGAGGACCGTGTTTACATTGGCCATGCGTAAACACTAACTTCCTGTATACATTCATTCAGAGCTGGGACGCTGAGCACACGGTCCAGCCGTGGCGGGCTTCGGTTCGTGTAGAGGTCCTAAAAATATATTTTATAGCAAGATACCTTCTTTATTCCTTATTTGGATAACTGCATATCGAATTCCTCATCTTTACTTATTTGGATTACTCCAACCCTTTCTCCTAATTTCAGTTTGTAAACAACACAGTCTATTTTATAAATTAATCTTGTGACAAATGTATCAGAAATATTCCAACTGTGACCTTTACTGCCAAACTGCCGGTTGAATTAAACAGGAATGTGCTTATGTTTGAATGAGTGTTTAGTAATCTGTTCAAGTTTGCAATTACACACCCAAACCATGTGCCAATTAACACAAACTAGTTGGATAACTATTGTCCCCATAATCACCATTATATAATTAATCCCAAATGGAGCCCCCTCCTAATGTACTTTTAGTATTCTGATCCCAATCCTGGCAAACATTACCTCAATAAAAGTTAAAGAACGAGTAAAAGTGTCTTTACTTTGAAATGGACAAGTACAGAGGAATGAAACACCCATTTGATCTTGCGCTGTAACATGTATTATTACAGTAGTATAGCATGATTAGGACATAAGACTGTATAACAATACCAAGTTACAAAGCTCTTGTCTTGCATTAAAAAGCATTAAGACAAGTCATGAATTACATCTTTCAAATCGCATGACAATACACGGTATAAAAAACCGAACAATGTTGTGATTAACAGAGTGTGACGACTTAGATAAATAGTCCATAACTTTTGATTTAAAAAGCATCTTTTTGGGTCATGCATGACCTTAAACCTGCACTATGAATGCTCTTTCCATTAGTGGCTGGAGCTGGAGCCAGAGGTATGGCGAGGGGACCAACGGTGACCAGTGAACCATGAACAGAGAATGGTGGATGGTGGAATGGCCTGTTCAATTCTTGAGAAACATTGAAGTTCAGATATTTTTTAAATGCATTAATAAGCTCCATGCCAAAAGTTTCATAGTGCTGGTTTAATATCTAAAGAATGTAAAGCGGAATAGTAACAAAATATGTTTAGTGATCCTCCTCCTTTATCAGGCACTCTGGCAGGGCCTGGAACGCGGCCCCCGGCACCGCTAACGATAGGCCACTGGTTACGGCACTGGTCCCAGCACTGGGCTCCCCTGTGTTGGGGCTTGGCGGGCCCTCCATGGGGGGGGATGGCGGGGGGAGGGGGTCTGTGTGCTGAATGGGATGGTTCTCCCTGGATTGGGTTGCCATGTTGGGATCGGGGTGTGTTTTCAAGTGCTTGCGAAGGTAGGCGGCAAACAAGAAGGTTTTGCCACATTGGTGGCAGCTGTGCGGCCTGCTGTTGGAGTGGATCTTCTGGTGTTTGCGCAGCCCGGCCTTGTTGAGGAAGCCCTTCCCACAGCTGCTGCAGACGTGGGCCCTGGCCTTGAGGTGCTGCTTCTCGTGCTCCTGCAGGTCGGCCAGCTGGGTAAACTCCGCCTGGCAGGTCTCACAGGCGTGCGAGCCCCCCGTCTTGGCGGAGGGGGGGGTGTGGGAGCCCTCGTGGGCCTGCGCCTCCTCCCAGCTGCCGAAGGCGGCGTCGCAGCGGGTACAGGTGAACCGGGGCGGGGCGGTGGGGGGGCCGGGGGGCGGGGGGGAGCGGGCCCCCGTCTCTGGCGGCGGTCGCTCGGCGAGGTGAGTCCTCTCGTGCTTACGCAGGCTGGACGACACGACAAACGACTTGAAGCATTTGGCGCACTTAAAGGGGCGCTCGCCCGAGTGCACGCGCCGGTGCTTGTTGAGGCTGGAGCGCTCGGCGAACGACTTGTCGCACTCAGTGCAGGAGAAGGGCCGCAGCCCTGTGTGCACCAGCAGGTGGCGCCGCAGGTCCCAGGACGCCACGAAGGCCTTGTCGCAGCTCTGGCACTTGTAGGGCCGCTCGCCAGAGTGCACACGCTCGTGCACGGCCAGGTCGGCCGGCTGGCGGAACCGCTTGGAGCACTTGTCACACGGGTAGGGCTTGAAGCCCAGGTGGGCCCTCTGGTGGCGGCGGAAGCTGGACGGGTCGGAGAACATCTTGCCGCACTGCGGGCAGAGGAAGGGCTTCTCCCCCGAATGAGTGCGCAGGTGGGACTGGTAGGAAGACAGCTGGGTGAAGCCCTTCCCACACTGCTCGCACTGGTAGGGCTTGCTCTGGGAGTGGATGCGCTGGTGGCAGGCCAGCGAGGACGAGCGGGAGAAGGCCTTCCCGCAGTCCGAGCACAGGTAGGGCTTCTCCCCGGTGTGTGAGCGCTCGTGGTTCTTCAGGTCCTTCAGCTCCGTGTACGACTTGCCGCACTCCTCGCACACGTACGGCCGATGGCCTTGGTGGTTGCGCCGGTGCTTCCTGAACACGGAGGGGTCGGCGAAGCTCTTGCCGCATTCGGCGCAGAAATACGGCTTCTCGCCGGTGTGGGAGCGCAGGTGGACCTTGAGCTTGGACAGCATGGGGTAGCTCTTGGAGCACTGCGGGCAGGGGAAGGGCCTCTCGCCGCTGTGCTGTGTCATGTGGATCCTCAGGCAGATGGCCTGCATGAAGGCCTTGCCGCACTCGGTGCAGATGAAGGGCTTCTCCCCGCTGTGGGAGCGGGAGTGGTTCCTCAGCTCCGTGGGCGTCTTGTAGGCCTTGTGGCAGTCGGGGCACTGGTAGGGCCGCTGCGCTGCGTGCGAGCGCTGGTGCTTGGCGAGCTGGGCCTTGCTGGGGAACGTCTTAGCGCACTGGGCGCAGGCGTGCCCGGGGGGCGGCGGCGGCGCCTTGCCGTGGGCGGAGAGTTTGTGGCTGCGCAGGGCGGAGGGACTCCTCAACGCCTCCTGGCACACCGTGCATTTGAACGAGGGTTTGGGCTTTGGGGGACGGCCCCTTCCCCGCTTCTTAGTGAGCGGCTCCTTCGGGAGCGGCTCCTTGCTGAGCGGCTCGTTACTATGGTGACCCTCCTCACTCTCTGTGGAAGGAGGGGTGTATTGCTCTGGAACTGGTTGGCTTCCAGGCTGTGGTGATGCCATGGTCGTTTATTGTAGATGTTTTGAAACTCTGTCGCTGTTGGGAAGTCAGCAAACAATTCAATAAGTGATCAAATCATGTAAAGTAAAATCATAACATTGGACATACTGTAGGTGTGAATGGATTTTCACTTGTTCACACTCCCCTCTTCATCCTTAAGGACATAGTTTCAGATCTTTTCCCAAGCAGGGAGAGCAGCGACGGTCATCCCGATGTTCACTACATACCTACTGTAATACACAAAATATGTACGCTACTGTCACAAAATGGCTGGCATTAGGACCTCAGGGACAATGAGCTAGTGAAGTTGACAATGCAACGGCGTGGTGGCTTAATGGCCAATTGTTAATAAACAACGCATGTAAGTCAATGCCGATCCTGCATTATAATCACATAACACCCCTGAGCGTCCGATCGGAGCACGGTGATGTTGTAGACGAGCGGACAGACTTGCTGAGTGCTCCGCTGTTGTTTTGTAGCCCTCAAAATGGCCGGCTCTAGGACCGGAGCGCTCTGCCCGTCCTGCTCATCGCGACCAGGGTTAGACATGGCGCATGTTTAACACACTAAATCCTATCCACATTAAAGACAGATCTTACCCGTGTTTTTAAATTGGTTGCCGATAAATCCTTGATGCTCTAAAATCCCAGTGAATGAGAATGTTACTATACTGCGTTAGGTGTCGCTTGGAAAGAGAGCGCCGGCGTTAGGACCATGGGGACGCCGCCTGCCGGGCGTTCAACTCGCAGCCTCTGATGGCACCGCGGCAGGCTGAGGCACTGGGGACCAGAGAAGTGGGCTGCACTCAAGTAAGCAGTCCCAACGGATTAAAGAAAAGCAATAACATTGAAGTGGATTCCTCAGAAGAAGGTATGTGGCTTTCTCCTTGCACCCTCATTTCAAGTCATTTAAATGACCTGTAAATGCCGGTAAACTACTATTTAAGTTATTTAACGAGCTGCTGACGCGCTTTTTACTCTTGTAAATGGACGGACGGTAGTCTGTGTCAGTGGCCGGGGTCAGTAGCTGGTGCCTGTGAGGTGTTTTTTAATTAATGTTTATATATTTGATTGTGCTCCTCGGGTCTATTTGATCAGCGCTACGCCGGGGAAGGATTTCAGTGCTGCACATTTCCTGTTCCCTAGCAACAAGACCGATGTGGAAATGGGGATGGAAAGGAAAAAAGACAATTGAAAGGGATTTTCCATTCCCTCCATCCAGAAGTAGCAGTAAATAAGTGTCCGGGGCGCTGAGGACCGTGTCGGGCGGCGGGGTGCGGTCAAGTCTCCGGTAACCGGCCGCCGAGGCTCCGCCGCTTTGTGGAAAACCTTTTGGTGCAATGTTTGTTTAGCTAAGCATGAAGAGGCTAGTGGATAGAAGCTAACGCTCGCCTGCTCGGTGTTTGGTAACTCACCCAAACATAGAAACAGACTGCGACGCGGACCCCCGACCCCCGGTACCCGCACCGGGCGGCGGGGGGTCGGGATGCGATCCAAGGCGATAGAAAGAGAAGGGACCCGTCCTCAGCGGGCCGCGCGGGGCGGCGCTCTGTTGACACTGCTAACAGTTAGCAGAGTTAGCTCCACAGCTATGGAACACAGCAGCATTAGATCGATGTGTTATCCCTTATTGCCACTACTTTATTAACGAATCGTGTTCATTATATAGATAAATGTTGGAGGCCATATTGATTATAACCATAGTTATCTGCGGTGTGTTTTTCTCAGTTGTTAAATAAGGAAAGGCTAAATGTACAAGTTATGATGGCCGACTTCACACCGAGACTCGTTCTGCAATGTCTCCTATAATGTGGTGGGATTGAAAATGTTCTGCAACTATTATGATTTAGCAAGTTTACGTCTCATCCGGACTCGTTCACGACCGTCTAATTAAGATTGTCTTTTCGTCTCCCCCCTCTCTCCACAGCTTTAAGGGCGTGCTTGGTTCATATTCAACAGCTCTCCTCATGGACGTTGCCTGCCTCTTATCCGGATGATCAGTTAGACAACTTATTTACCAATCTGCATGCGATTTGCCTTCCTCTAACGATATCCTGCGATGGCTGTGCAAGAGCCGGGCAGGACAAAAGGATTCCCTTGCAAACAGTGCAGCCTAGTATGTCCTAACATGCCCAGTCTCCTGGAGCACATGGAGACCCATCTGCAGGACGACGAGGACCGCAAGTACAAGTGTGACGAGTGTGGGCGGGGTTATCGCCACGCAGGTAGCCTGGCCAACCACAAGAAGACGCACGAGACAGGCTCTTTTCAATGTCAGATATGTGGCAAGGAGAACTCTAACACGTTGGCTCTGAAGAGCCATCTCCGAAGTCACACGTCCCAGAAGAAGTACGCCTGCATGGACTGTGGCAAGGCGTTCCGCCTAGCGAGCCAGCTGGCCACCCATGAGAGGGTGCACCTCTCCAAGCACGTGAAGGAACAGGCCTTCCGGACGGTGGAGGACGACTGCGAGGAGTCGGACCCCCACGAGGAGGAGGAGCTGTTTGAGCCGTCGGTGGAGAACAGCCCGGAGGAGGACGAGAGCGGCCCCCCGGGCCACGCCTCCGACGACCCGGGAGACCGCCCCTTCAGGTGCGACCTCTGTGACAAGTCTTACATCCACTACAGAAGCCTCACCAACCACAAGAGGACCCACCAGACGGGCATGTTCGAGTGCCCCGTCTGCTTCAAGCTGTTCAACAACATGGCGGCTCTCTACGGCCACCAGAGGACCCACCGGGGCCGCGGCGGGGACGAGCCGTCCGCCAGCGACGGGCCGTACGCCAGCCCGCCGCCCAGCCACTTCTCCCCGCACACCCAGGACTCCTCGCTCAACTTCTGCCACTTATGTCAGGTGTTGTTCTCCACCGACGAGGAGTTCCAGGAACACATCCAGATGCACAACTCCTCTTCGGGCTCGTACGGCGCCCACGGCGACTCGCACGACCCCCACACCGTCTCCTACGAGAACAGCATCCACTCGCCCGACTCCAACTTCTACGCGTCGCCCGTCAACAACATCCCGTCAGTGTCGTCCTCCGCCGAGCATCACGGAGATTACGACCACTCCGAGCAGATCTTAAGCAACGGCCAAATGTTCTCCGACTGCTCCGGCGGCCCGACGCCCGCCCCCATGGGCCCCCAGGGCCCGCCGCTCCCGGAGGACAACGAGGAGGCGGACGAGGGCCCCGACTCCGGCGAGCGCCGATTCAAGTGCGAGGTCTGCGGCAAGCGCTACCGCCACTCAGGGAGTCTGATCAACCACAGGAGGTCCCACCAGGTGGGCATCTACCAGTGCTCCATCTGCAGGAAGAGCTACCCCCACCTGGCAGCCCTCAAGAGCCACCTGCGGCTCCACAAGGCCCAGCCGTCCTCCTTCAGCCTCAGCAGCGAGGGCGACTGGCTGTCCTCGGAGCCCCTGACCCTGGAGGCCCACGCCGGCTTCCCCCCCCAGGAAGGGGAGGGCAGCGACTCGGACGGCGTCCTGGCTCCTGAGCAGGAGGCCGCCGGAGCTCACGGCCCCTCGTACCAGGAGGCGTTCAGCCAGGGCTTCCCCCAGGGCAGGACGGTGCATCTGCCTCAGGACCAGCACCTGATGCAGAGGCACCAGTGCGCCGACTGCGGAGAGACCTTCGCAGACATCGCAGGGATCAAGTCCCACGCCTGCCCCCTGCACCAGGGCCACGAGGCCGGCTACAGCGGGGGCTTCGGGGCGAGGAACGGCGAGCGCGCCGCCGGACACCCGGAGGACCCGGTGGACTTCCCGGGCGTGAACGGGAACCACCGGGACCAGAGCTACTTCAGCGAGGAGGCCTTCCACCAACACGCCGGCGGAGAGGACGCCGACGAAGAAGACGAGGAGGACGGGGACCTGTACCAGTGCTCGGTCTGTGGAAACCGCTACACCAGCATGAGGGCCCTGCGGAGCCACCTCCGGGGCCACACGCAGGCCCACGCCACGCCCGGCAGCTCGGGGCCCTCCTCCATGTCCTCCCACGAGGAGCTGAAGGACGAGGGCGACATGATGATGATGATGATCTGCAGCACGTGCGGAGAGAGCTTCGCCAAGAGGCAGGACCTGCTGGCCCACCAGCTCTCACACAACCCCCCCCAGGCGGAGGTCGGGCCCCCGCACCCGCTCTACGCCGACGGGGCGGACCCCGCGGCGGAGCCCCAGAGCTCCATCTGCGGCTGCTGCGGCCTGTTCTGCTCCAGCTACCAGCACCTGAAGAACCACGGCTGTGGGGCGGGGGGGAAGGAGGAGCCCTCCGACGGGGAGGACGGGGCCCCGGGGGGCCGCCCCCCCGCGCCCAGCGGGGAGCAGCCGGCCCCCCGCCCGGGCCAGGGGCCGGCGGACGGGGGGCCGGCAGACGGGGGGGCCCGTCAGTACAAGTGTGAGCAGTGCGGGCGCTCGTACCGCCACGCCGGCTCCCTGCTCAACCACAAGAAGTCCCACAAGACGGGCGTGTTCCGCTGCCTGGTCTGCCAGAAGCGCTTCTACAACCTGCTGGCGCTCAAGAACCACCAGCGCTCCCACTTCGACGTGAAAAGGTGAGCATCGCTCCGTTAACCTGTTAAGCCCTAGGCCTATTTCACAGGCCTCCTGCCCGAAATGACATGCCCATAATGAATAGAGTAGGCCTCCACAACTACAAGGGCTATATGAATAAAGTTGGTTTCAAAAAGAAGGTAAGACCTGTGAGGTAGCTGCAGAAGTGTCAGAATCAATATAGATGTTACTGTGTCAGAGTAAATTCAGCTAGAACATAGTAAGAAATGTCAATTTTCAATTTTCGCCTAGAGAAAACATATTATTTAGAGTGAATACCACCTTGAAACTATAGGATAGTAGCCCAGAACCTTTAGGGAAACATATAACAACATCTGATGAGTACCCTGTTCCAGGATAAATGCTAATAAAGTGAATAAAGTGATTTTAGAGAGGTTTTAGTACAGGTAGGTCCAGACGGACTAAATGGTGCCATTTGGGCACTTTTGGGCACCATCGGTGCCATTTGACCTTTCTAAGGTACCAGACTGTAAAACTAATTTTATTTCACTGACATATCACTATAGGTATTCATTCCATCCAAATTCAACAGTTTTGACTTGTTTTGAAAATTCACACAGACCTCTTTACATTTTCCCAGTCAAAGAAAACCATACAATCGAAATGAAGTTTGACTCCAACTGGAGCAGATATATATGAGGACAACATATAATAAAACCAAACTGTAAAAACACAGCTAAAAACTACAATCACTAGGGATATATATATATATATATATATATATATATATATATATATATATATATATATATATAAAAATAAAAACAGAGGTGGGGGGGGCTGGAGCAGGAGCAGTCGATGAAGGTGTCTCATAATCAGCATCATCATCACTGTGGAACTCAAGAAGAAGAAAGAAAAGAATGTAACTTCAAACAGACAAGTAACAATATGTTGGGGTAAACAAGACCTGTACTGGGGAAGTCAACTAACAATCCAGTTTGCACCAGTTTGAGTGTGTGCATTTACTAAATTCATTGCAGGATACTAAATCAAATCCAAGTTTATTTATCACTTGCACAGCAATGCTTGGTTTGCTAAGTCCTCTCAACAATGCAAAAGGGAATAAAGAGAAGAAAGGATAGAGATAGTATCAAATAAACTATGTACAAAATATTGATAATGATAATTGATGCAAATAATATCATAAATATAAATATAAGAGTACCGGTAGTGAGTGTGTGGAATGAGTAGAGTGAGTAGGGTGATCGATAGATAATATCTAATAAGGTAAATAGATCATCAATTTGACACCAAATCAATAAGTAATCGATAACAGAGAACATACCTTTCAGGTGGTGGAATTTGAACTTCTGAATCATCCGTGTCCAGTTCTGGCAACAGCAAGTCACTGTCGTCAGACGACTCGAGAGGGACTACAGTAGCCCCACTGTCGCTAGTTATGATAGCGAATGCCTCCGCAAAAGTATAGGTCTTTCTCCTGCCTGCCATTATTTATTTTAAAATAATAACAAATAGAAGAAAAAGGCAAGAAAATACAAAATAACTAGCTAACTAGAAATGCAAACGTTGTAATAGGTGTAGTAGGAGCATATGTCTCTATCTAGCCGGAGTGTCTGAAGAGTGTTCTAAAGTTCTCGGTGCTTCTTGCGCGAATTATGCTGACCTTCCAGTCAAACCCGGGAAGATATCTTGGGTATCCATTGGTCAATTTGGATGATTGACCCCTCTATCGAACCGTCAGAGCCAATAGAGTCGAGGGACAGTCAAATCAATGGACCCAAATCCATGTAAAAAAACACATTTCGCCAATCAAAAGTATCACATTGTATAACGTTTTTTATTTGTTTATTTGTTTGCTCTTCTTTGGCTGCTAGTTCAGTGAGTTTTCGTCGTAGAGTGATGACCGTTATATCATTGGAATGACATATAGTTTGTGTGGCTGGCATGACGGAGCGAAATCGGCGGCGGCCAGTATGAGCGCATGCACGTTTTGCGTGTTTTGCTATGGGCTCATTTAGTTGCTTGGCGTTAGAATTGTGTTTTGTTTAGGTAAAAATGGTTATCATGGGCTTTTAGCCGAGCTTCTTCCCGTTACGTGGGTATGCACCATGGAAATGTTGGAGCATGGTGGTGATGTTTACAGCTGTTTACAGCACACGTTGGCGCAGCTGCCCCCGCCCCCGGGGGCGCTCGGGTTGAAGAGGTTAACGGTCGTGTGTGGGTTAGGGCCCCTGGGGGTCTTTATCTGTGGGCCGGCCCCTCTAACGTGTCCTCATGTCTCCTCAGGCATGCCTGTCATGAGTGCGGAAAGGCGTTCAAGATCCAGAAGCAGCTGCTGAACCACCTGAGGAGACACAAGGAGAACCAGGCCAAGATCCAGGAGCTCAACACCCAGATCCAGGCCCTCATGCAGCGCAACGGGCCGCAGGAGGCCGGGCCGCAGCGCCGCCTCGCCCAGCGGGGGCCCAACGCCGCGCGCCGCCGCCGCCCGGCGGCCCGCAGGCCAGGCAGCGGCGTCAAGGCCGAGGGCGTGACCGGGGCCGCTGCGTCGGAGGGCGCGGGCGACCTGCGGCCGTTCTCCTGCGACCAGTGCGGCCGGACGTACCGCCACGCCGGCAGCCTGGTCAACCACAAGAACTCCCACAAGACGGGCGAGTACTGCTGCTCGGTCTGCAGCAACACCTACCCCAACCAGCTGGCCATGAGGAACCACCTGCGCACACACTTCGCCTACAAGAAGCACTCGTGTCCCAGCTGTGGGAGGGGCTTCAGGGGGAGGAAGATGCTGCTGAGCCACGTGTGCGGCCGCCGCAGGAAGGAAGGGCTCAAAGGCCGCAGGCCGCTCAAAACCCCCACCTCCAAGTGCAAGGACTGCAAGCAGAGCTTCCCCTCCGCCCAGCAGCTGGCCGCACACGCCTGCGACCAGCCCGACGACGACGGGGAGGGGCCCGGTGGGGCCGCCCCCCTCAAGCAGGAGCGGCCGTTCACCTGCAGCGTCTGCAACCGCAGCTACAGGCACGCCGGCAGCCTGCTGAACCACAAGAACACGCACAAGACGGGGCACTTCAGCTGCAGCGTGTGCTCCAAGCCCTTCACCAACCCCATGGCGCTGCGCAACCACACGCGCATCCACACGCAGACCAAGAAGTACGCCTGCCTGACCTGCGGCAAGGCCTTCCGCCTGGCCAGCATCCTGCACAACCACCACAAGACCCACAGCCGCGCGGCCGCCGTCTTCAGCTGCCCCCAGTGCGGCAAGGGCTTCCAGGGCCGCTCGGGCCTCAAGCGCCACCGCTGCCAACGCTCCCAGGAGAGCACGCCGCGCGCCAGCGGCCAGGACGACGCCGCCGCCGCCGCCGACAAGTGCTTCATGTGAGTCTCTGGGCGCGGAGCGGTGCTCCCGGGGGGGGGGTTCTACCGAATGGTGATTTAATTGAGTGCTTTGAAGAATGTGTTGCGTGGAGTGAGTGAGGTGAGTGGAGGTGTCCTGGTTGATTGACGGCCTGTCGCCCTAGTTGATTGACGGCCTGTGGTCCTGGTTGATTGACGGCCTGTCGCCCTAGTTGATTGACGGCCTGTGGTCCTGGTTGATTGACGGCCTGTCGCCCTGGTTGATTGATGCCTGTCGTCCCCAGGTGTGACCTGTGCGGCCGCTCCTACCGCCACGCGGGCTCCCTCCTGAACCACAAGAAGAGCCACTCGGAGGCGCTGCACCACTGCACCATGTGTCTGCAGACCTTCCCCGACCCCCTCACCCTCCAGATCCACTCCCAGATGAAGCGCCACTGCTGCCCCGAGTGCGGCAAGACCTTCTGCCTCATCTCGCACCTCCAGAGCCACATGGACGTCCACGCCAAGGACCGCACCCCCGTCTGCAGCCCGGCCCAGCAGAGCTTCTCCAGCCCGGGGGGCTACGGCGGCCCCCCGCCCCAGGGCCCCTACCTCCAGCAGGGGCTCCAGGGCGCCCCCAACGCCGGCCGCTACTGGAACCCGGGCATGGACGAGAGCCTGGACGGGCTCCCCAAGCTCATCCCGCCGCTGGCCCACCTGGGGCCGGAGGGGGCGGAGCCGGAGGAGGGCGGCGGGGAGAAGAGCCACGTGTGCGACCACTGCGGCCGCACATACCGCCACGCGGGCTCCCTGCTCAACCACAAGAACAGCCACAAGACGGGTGCCTTCTTCTGCGCCGTGTGCCAGAAGGAGTTCACCAACCTGATGGCGCTGAAGAACCACCGCCGCATCCACACGGAGCCCAAGCGCTACCAGTGCCTGGAGTGCGGCAAGGCGTTCCGCGTGTCCACACAGCTCATCTGCCACCGCCGCATCCACACCAAAGAGAAGCCCTTCGCCTGCCTGCTCTGCGACAAGAGCTTCTCCAGCAAGTCCAACCTGCGGCACCACCAGAAGATGCACCAGAACGCCCAGGCCTACGAGGCCTTCAGCATGGACGCCAACAGCTTCATGGACCTGGACATGGCCTCCTTCCTCTGAGCCGCCACGCTGAAGGCTGATGTTCATCTTCCTATCGACAATTGTAAAGACTGAACCCGTTCTTCAGGGGTGCGCCTTGGGGCCCAGCAAAAATTCCATTTTTAAGACTCTTCTTGATTCTATAGAAACGATCAAGTCTTACCTCTCCCTGATTGGTCCACACAGAGGGCCCCTCCCCCCAGCCCCCCAGAGGGTGGCGGTCGGTGGACCACCTGACACTCTTCATTAACACGGTACCTCTGACCTCCTGATCAGAACCTCCTCCCAGTGCCTCTTTGGGAGTCGTTCCTCTAGATCTAGAGGACATAGCTCAGATAGATCATGTATATTCCTGCTCCAGGGGTCTGAGGTCTCCTCTTAGCTCCCCGGCTCCTCTCAGTGACATCATATACAAAATGGATGTATTTAATAATTTATTCCTGTTCTACTGATTTCATTTCTTTCATTGTATGTTTGTTCGATAGAACCTTTTTATGAATGTTTTAAGAGAACAGAAGCAGTCTTTTCTAGGTGAGACTCCGTAGCCTTTGAGCTGCCGTCCGTCAGGAGGTGGACTCAGTCCCGTTAAGACAGAAGGCAGACCCCCATGAGCAACACTCAGGAAGCCTTCTGAAGGGACGCGCCTGATGGGAACATGTAGATAATGACGTAAGAGGAATGGGATGGGAACCATTTCCCTGGGCTCCATCTCGTCTGTCCGTCTCGTCTGTCCGTCTGTCTCCCTCCCCGGTTGCATGCTCTTCACTTCGCCCTCGCCAAATGGTTTTGAGTTGATGATCGTTTTATCAGACGTTCCAGTGCCTCCGATGTCGGGCAGTTGTAGCAAATCACCATCGGGTTCAAGTGTCAAATGATCTCTGAGGCTTTTGGTTTTGTTGAATTCCTCTATTGTACTCCTCGCCAGTTGTCATCCTCTCAGATGCAAACGCTTGGCCTCACAGGCTTTCTTCCGTCACTCAAAATGTTTTGTACCCTTTAGTTCTGCTGGTTGATGCATTTCCTATTATGCTTGGGAATTATTTTGAAGAGGAAGAGCCAGTATTCTCCTGCTTGGTTTCACTCCTCGCCTGACAAGGGCGCGTTATTGTGGAGTTTGGTTTGAAAACGCCAAATGAGCCGAGTGCCTGTCCATCCAGTGTTTCTTTGACACGTTTTGTCTTGTGAATGAGAAGGCAGATCACACTTTACTTTCAAATGGAGAACAAAACCATTTGCTTTACTTTATGCCTTACTCTTTCCGTTTATTATGAATATATACATATGTTGGTCACTGCTCAGATGTATAAAGATACCTCATTGAAACCCTGCCTACCTAGTAACTTATCCTGCGGCCACATGGACCCTCCTGCTAGAATATCCACTGTAATCACGACCCCAGATCGTCTTCAGAGTCCGCCTCGTAGATCACCCATCATGCTCCCATCTGGGCGCCTGCTGCCATTTATTGGATTACATTTTTTGCTCTGAGATTTTTGGGTTCTTCAAAGTTTCAAATTTGCACAGGAAGTGATCTGTAGCCTGTAGAGGACTGCGTCAGGGTGTGTGAATAAGGTGCCAATGCATTTCCCCTGAGGAAGACATGAGCGGCTGGCCACCGGTCCTATTAAAGCAATACTATGACGGCTCTATTCAGTACATAAGCACATATGTTGAATGTCTTTCCACTGTATTGAGTACAATGACCAAACCCCCGTGTACACTTGATAAAGACGACTGGTCTGCTAGATGGTGTTCCTCATGCATGGTGAGACCCCTGCAGGGCCCTACGCCCACTCAGAGGGGGTCGGCCCAGGGGAAGGCCCTCGGACACTAGCTCCAGCTGTAGCAATGCGCTGTGGAGCTCGTTTAAAACGCATGTTGTCAGACCACCGCGGCGCCCCAGTAGTTTAGCATCGCGGTGTCGTGTTCAGGGTCCATTGGATGCTGTATGTGGGTGTAAATATGGAGGGAAGGGCCGTTCATCTTACCCAGGAAGAGTTTCCTTTGCACAGGGAAACTAGTTTAGATATGGTGTAATTAAAAGAAAAAGCATATACCACACATTCTGATTTGTCCAATTTTCAGTGTTCAGAAACCGAGTCTGCTCAATATTTAATTCATATTTATATAACTATTTTGTCACTTTGAAGCGTAGATTTTTACTTCATTAGTAGGATTATGAACTTAGTTTAGAATATAAACAGGTTATGGAACAATAGCTGTAAAAATTTAATTGAAAATAAACAATCCAAACAACATGCTTGGTTCTGTGTCTGATCCGTCGGCATCATCAACCTCTAACCTCTAACCTCCTCCAATGAAGTACTACATAACATTGTGTTGGGAATAGGTATTTTGGCGCCCCCTCTGGCTGCAGGCGCACACCTGCTCGTTGAGTAGGTGCCGTGCACAGATGGAATGAAACCCCCACTGAAGCCCGTAGGTTCCAATATCATCCCACTGCAGACGCAAATGGGCGTTCTCGTGTGGTGGGGGTTCCCGTTTACGCAGACTGGAACGCCTCCTTCTTTTTTCCTTTTTTTTTTTTCTTATTTTTTCCTTCTTTTGGTGTGAACGCAGGGTTACCCTGCGTTCACACCAAAAGATGCATTTGCTGCCCGAACGCGTTGACGCCTGAGTTTTGCGGCGCGTCAAATCAAGTTTTGCGGCGCGTCAAAGGTTTGCGGCGCGTCAAAAGTTGAAATATTTCAACACGAGCAGCATTTGACGCGCCACAAAATACGTGAACGCGCCCTTCGCCCGTGCCCGACAGCGGGCACGGGCATGCCGCGCCGCAAATCAGATTTTGACGCGCCGCAAATCAAGTTTTGCTGCCCGTTTTCTCGGCAGCAAATGCTGCGGCAGCAAAGCAGCAACGCGTCTCTACATTCACTTTGAATGGGATCACGACGCGCGTCAACTTTTTGCATCTTTTGGTGTGAACGTAGGGTTATTCGTCGTCGCCTTTCTCGCTGAACTGTATTAAAACCTGTCAAAGTGTACTACTCCGAAACCATGTAAATAGTGTTGTAAATAAACTTCCAAAGCTTTTCAAATCTTATTTGGAAAATAACTTCACATGGTGTGTCTTTTTACAATTTATTACCAGCATTCGTAGTGTTGATCAGCAGTGAAATAGTCCGCTATAAGACGTTGACGTCGCTTAGCAACCGAAGACGCTGGGGTTGACAAGTTACCGGACTACTACCCATGCAAGTGAACGGAGCGTTCCACGGCATTGAGAAGACCCGTGTAATAAAGGCCTATATAATGTCTGTTTATGGCATAGATTTCTCCTCAAATTAGGCCAATAAAGCAATGATAACAAAAACAAAAAAAACACAAACGCTCGATCAAAGGCCCAGCCCAACAATCAAAACCCTCATTGTTTACCATGAATTGGCTAAACAAATGACTACTGTAGCATATTTAAACACAATTCTAATTGTGCAGAGAATTATTGCCATTGGTCATTCTCAGTGGCGGCTGGCGATCCAACATGTTGGTGGGGCACAGTAATAGACAGGGGGTCTGAGGTTCTCCCCCTCCCCCCCCCATAATTTTTTGGGAATTTAATAGATTTGATTTCCTGTATTCTGGTACATTTTGGGGATGGCCACTACCTATTTACCTGCTTTTCATTCAGATTCATAGCCTATCCTGACTTGCAGGGCCTGGACAAGCTTACACTGCATACAGACCTACTTCATGGCCATTCCAACAGCCATTGCTATTTGACCCATTGTTGTTAATCTGATATTGAGACAAATCATGATCACTGTCCTATAGCGTCCATTTTTTGTGAGTCTTAATGACTACTTCAAATGCAGTTAGAAATATGGGACAGTTGCTTCATTTTGTTTATATGCTACAGGCCGAAAGACTAAATTAATATGTAACTTACTTGCTCCTTTTAAGTATAACATTGCTTGGGGAGTCCAATTCCTCCACTGAAATGGGTGGAAAGTACTTGCAACTCTCTGCAAGTTAGCGATCTATGACACTGTTGTTTTTTATTGTTCGTCATGAGAAAAAAAATAGGGGGTAACACTGTTGTTTTTTATTGGTCGTCATGAAAAAACAAAAGGGGTAACACTGTCGTTTTTCTTTGGTCATGAAAAAAAACAAGGGGTAACACTGTCGTTTTAATCAAATGAAACACAAAGGGTAACACTGTCGTTTTAATGAAATTAAACATAAGGGGTAACACTTGTTTTTTATTGGTCGTCATGAAAAAACAAAAGGGGTAACACTGTCGTTTTTTATCAGTCATGAAAAAAACATAAGGGGTAACACTCGTTTTTATCAAATGAAACTTGAGGGGTGACACTGTCATTTTTCTTTGGTTGTCATGAAAAAAACCATAAGGGGTAACACTGTTGTTTTTTATTGGTTGTCATGAAAAAAACATAAGGGGTAACACTGTCGTTTTTTTATCAGTCGTCATGAAAAAAACATAAGGGAAATAATAGAAACACACACATACATTTTAATGTCATGTATATCCTCCTTATTGATTATTGTGTATTGTCATCGCCTCAGTGGTGCAGTGGAGTGCACTCTGCATAACCCACTGGAAACCGCTGCTCAATTTCTGTGGAAAACACAATATCTTTTATTTGAAACGTAATGCTATCATGTCTATTGCATATATATTGTCATATATAATCACAGACATATTTAATTTATAAATCCAAGTGGGATGTGGAGAGAGCTGTGAGCTAACCCTCTGGAGACCGGGGTTCAAGTCCGCTTGATGTCCTCGGTAGGAAGTCTCTTATTTCTATTTCATGCGAATTATAAAGTCAAGTATAACCATTGTGATGACTTCATTCGGTGTCTTGATGGTGCATTGATAAGTTCGGAGGTTAACACTCTAAACAGCTCAGGTTTGGTTCCCCGCAATAACGTCGACAGGGGAAAGACTGTGGTTTTTATATTGGTCAACATGGAAAAAACATGAGGGGTAACTGTCGTTTTTTTATCGGCCGTCATGAAATGAACATAAGGGGTAACACTGTCAATATTTATCAAATAAAACATTGGGGGTAACACTTGTTTTTCTTTGGTCGTCATGAAGAAAAACAAAAGGGGTAACACTGTCGTTTATATCAAATGAAACATGAGGGGTAACACTGTCGATATTTATCAAATAAAACAAAGGGGGTAACACTGTTGTTTTTCATCAGTCAACATGGGAAAAAAACATAAGGGGTATCACTGTCGTTTTTATCAAAAGATAGGTAAAGGGTAACACTGTCGTTCTTTATCTGTCGTCATGAAAAACCCATAAGGGGTAACACTGTTGAAATGTATCGAATAAAACATAGGGGGTAACACTGTCGTTTTTATCAAATGAAACATGAGGGGTGACACTGTTGTTTTTTATTGGTCGTCAAGAAAAAAACAAGGGGTAACACTGTCGTTTTTTTATTGGTCGTCATGAATAAAAACATAAGGGGTAACACTGTTGTTTTTTATTGGTCGTCATGAAAAAAAACATAAGGGGTAACACTGTTGCCTTTGACAAATAGAAATTTTTCAAATAGAATTTGATAAAAACTCGTTTTTATCAAAACATACGTAAAGGGTAACACTGTCGTTCTTTATCTGTCGTCATGAAAAACCCATAAGGGGTAACACTGTCGAAATGTAACGAATAAAACATAGGGGGTAACACTGTCGTTTTTATCAAATGAAACATGAGGGGTGACAGTGTCGTTTATCTTTGGTCGTCATGAAAAAACCATAAGGGGTAACACTGTTGTTTTTTATTGGTCGTCATGAAAAAAAACATAAGGGGTAACACTGTTGTTTTTTATTGGTCGTCATGAAAAAAAAAATAAGGGGTAACACTGTGGTTTTTTTATTGGTCGTCAAGAAAAAAACATAAGGGGTAACACTGTGGTTTTTTTATTGGTCGTCAAGAAAAAAACATGAGGGGTAACACTGTCGTTTTTTTATTGGTCGTCATGAATAAAAACATAAGGGGTAACACTGTGGTTTTTTTATTGGTCGTCAAGAAAAAAACATAAGGGGTAACACTGTTGTTTTTTTATTGGTCGTCAAGAAAAAACATAAGGGGTAACACTGTTGTTTTTTTATTGGTCGTCATGAATTAAAACATAAGGGGTAACACTGTTGTTTTTTATTGGTCGTCATGAAAAAAAACATAAGGGGTAACACTGTTGTTTTTTAATTGGTCGTCAAGAAAAAAACATAAGGGGTAACACTGTTTTTGTCAAATAGAATTTAATGGGTAACACTGTCGTATTTTATTGGTCGTCATGAAAAAAAAAAAGTTTGTGAAAAAAAAAGAAAGTGTCCTTGTCAAATAAAATATAAGGGGTAACACTGTCCTTTTTACCAAATGAAACATGAGGGGTGACATTGTCGTTTTTCTTTGGTCGTCATGAAAAAACACATAAGGAGTAACACTGTTGTTTTTTATTGGTCGTCATGAAAAAAAACATAAGGGGTAGCACTGTTGTTTTTTATTGGTTGTCATGAAAAAAAACACAAGGGGTAACATTGTTGTTTTTTATTGGTCGTCATGAAAAAAACATAAGGGGTAGCACTGTTGTTTTTTATTGGTTGTCATGAAAAAAAACACAAGGGGTAACATTGTTGTTTTTTATTGGTCGTCATGAAAAAAACATAAGGGGTAACACTGTCGAAATGTATCGAATAAAACATAGGGGGTAACACTGTCGTTTTTATCAAATTAAACATGAGGGGTGACACTGTCG
This sequence comes from Gadus chalcogrammus, assembly GCF_026213295.1. Lineage (NCBI taxonomy): Eukaryota > Metazoa > Chordata > Actinopteri > Gadiformes > Gadidae > Gadus > Gadus chalcogrammus. The sequence goes on from NC_079429.1 coordinate 311,324, forward strand.
TTTTTTATTGGTCGTCATGAAAAAAACATAAGGGGTAACAGTCGTTTTTTTATTGGTCGTCAAGAAAAAAACATAAGGGGTAACACTGTCGTTTTTTTATTGGTCGTCATGAATAAAAACATAAGGGGTAACACTGTTGTTTTTTATTGGTCGTCACGAAAAAAAACATAAGGGGTAACACTGTCGTTTTTTATTGGTCGTCATGAATTAAAACATAAGGGGTAACACTGTTGTTTTTTATTGGTCGTCATGAAAAAAAACATAAGGGGTAACACTGTTGTCTTTGTCAAATACAATTTAAGGGGTAACACTGTCGTATTTTATTGGTCGTCATGAAAAAAAAAAAGTTTGTGAAAAAAAAAAAAGTGTCCTTGTCAAATAAAATATAAGGGGTAACACTGTCGATATTTATCAAATAAAACAAAGGGGGTAACACTGTTGTTTTTCATCAGTCATCATGGGAAAAAAACATAAGGGGTATCACTGTCGTTTTTATCAAAAGATAGGTAAAGGGTAACACTGCCGTTCTTTATCTGTCGTCATGAAAAACCCATAAGGGGTAACACTGTTGAAATGTATCGAATAAAACATAGGGTGTAACACTGTCGTTTTTATCAAATGAAACATGAGGGGTGACACTGTTGTTTTTCTTTGGTCGTCATGAAAAAACCATAAGGGGTAACACTGTTGTTTTTTATTGGTCGTCATGAAAAAAAAACATAGGGGGTAACACTGTTGTTTTTTATTGGTCGTCATGAAAAAAAACATAAGGGGTAACACTGTTGTTTTTTTATTGGTCGTCAAGAAAAAAACATAAGGGGTAACACTGTCGTTTTTTATTGGTCGTCATGAATTAAAACATAAGGGGTAACACTGTTGTTTTTTATTGGTCGTCATGAAAAAAAACATAAGGGGTAACACTGTTGTCTTTGTCAAATAGAATTTAAGGGGTAACACTGTCGTATTTTATTGGTCGTCATGAAAAAAAAAACCTTAAAAAAAAAAAAAAAAAGTGTCCTTGTCAAATAAAATATAAGGGGTAACACTGTCGTTTATATCAAATGAAACATGAGGGCTAACACTGTCGATATTTATCAAATAAAACAAAGGGGGTAACACTGTCCTTCTTTATCGGTCGTCATGAAAAAAACATAAGGGGTAACACTGTCGAAATGTATCGAATAAAACATAGGGGGTAACACTGTCGTTTTTATCAAATTAAACATGAGGGGTGACACTGTCGTTTTTTATTGGTCGTCATGAAAAAAACATAAGGGGTAACAGTCGTTTTTTATTGGTCGTCAAGAAAAAAACATAAGGGGTAACACTGTCGTTTTTTTATTGGTCGTCATGAATAAAAACATAAGGGGTAACACTGTTGTTTTTTATTGGTCGTCACGAAAAAAAACATAAGGGGTAACACTGTCGTTTTTTATTGGTCGTCATGAATTAAAACATAAGGGGTAACACTGTTGTTTTTTATTGGTCGTCATGAAAAAAAACATAAGGGGTAACACTGTTGTCTTTGTCAAATACAATTTAAGGGGTAACACTGTCGTATTTTATTGGTCGTCATGAAAAAAAAAAAGTTTGTGAAAAAAAAAAAAGTGTCCTTGTCAAATAAAATATAAGGGGTAACACTGTCGATATTTATCAAATAAAACAAAGGGGGTAACACTGTTGTTTTTCATCAGTCATCATGGGAAAAAAACATAAGGGGTATCACTGTCGTTTTTATCAAAAGATAGGTAAAGGGTAACACTGCCGTTCTTTATCTGTCGTCATGAAAAACCCATAAGGGGTAACACTGTTGAAATGTATCGAATAAAACATAGGGTGTAACACTGTCGTTTTTATCAAATGAAACATGAGGGGTGACACTGTTGTTTTTCTTTGGTCGTCATGAAAAAACCATAAGGGGTAACACTGTTGTTTTTTATTGGTCGTCATGAAAAAAAAACATAGGGGGTAACACTGTTGTTTTTTATTGGTCGTCATGAAAAAAAACATAAGGGGTAACACTGTTGTTTTTTTATTGGTCGTCAAGAAAAAAACATAAGGGGTAACACTGTCGTTTTTTATTGGTCGTCATGAATTAAAACATAAGGGGTAACACTGTTGTTTTTTATTGGTCGTCATGAAAAAAAACATAAGGGGTAACACTGTTGTCTTTGTCAAATAGAATTTAAGGGGTAACACTGTCGTATTTTATTGGTCTTCATGAAAAAAAAAACCTTAAAAAAAAAAAAAAAAAGTGTCCTTGTCAAATAAAATATAAGGGGTAACACTGTCGTTTATATCAAATGAAACATGAGGGCTAACACTGTCGATATTTATCAAATAAAACAAAGGGGGTAACACTGTCCTTCTTTATCGGTCGTCATGAAAAAAACATAAGGGGTAACACTGTCGAAATGTATCGAATAAAACATAGGGGGTAACACTGTCGTTTTTATCAAATTAAACATGAGGGGTGACAGTGTCGTTTTTCTTTGGTCGTCATGAAAAAACACATAAGGGGTAACACTGTTGTTTTTTATTGGTTGTCATGAAAAAAAACATAAGGGGTAGCACTGTTGTTTTTTATTGGTTGTCATGAAAAAAAACACAAGGGGTAACATTGTTGTTTTTTATTGGTCGTCATGAAAAAAACATAAGGGGTAACACTATCGAAATGTATCGAATAAAACATAGGGGGTAACACTGTCGTTTTTATCAAATTAAACATGAGGGGTGACACTGTCGTTTTTTATTGGTCGTCATGAAAAAAACATAAGGGGTAACAGTCGTTTTTTTATTGGTCGTCAAGAAAAAAACATAAGGGGTAACACTGTCGTTTTTTTATTGGTCGTCATGAATAAAAACATAAGGGGTAACACTGTTGTTTTTTATTGGTCGTCACGAAAAAAAATATAAGGGGTAACACTGTCGTTTTTTTATTGGTCGTCATGAAAAAAAACATAAGGGGTAACACTGTTGTTTTTTATTGGTCGTCAAGAAAAAAACATAAGGGGTAACACTGTTGTTTTTTATTGGTCGTCATGAAAAAAAACATAAGGGGTAACACTGTTGTCTTTGTCAAATACAATTTAAGGGGTAACACTGTCGTATTTTATTGGTCGTCATGAAAAAAAAAAAGTTTGTGAAAAAAAAAAAAGTGTCCTTGTCAAATAAAATATAAGGGGTAACACTGTCGATATTTATCAAATAAAACAAAGGGGGTAACACTGTTGTTTTTCATCAGTCATCATGGGAAAAAAACATAAGGGGTATCACTGTCGTTTTTATCAAAAGATAGGTAAAGGGTAACACTGCCGTTCTTTATCTGTCGTCATGAAAAACCCATAAGGGGTAACACTGTTGAAATGTATCGAATAAAACATAGGGTGTAACACTGTCGTTTTTATCAAATGAAACATGAGGGGTGACACTGTTGTTTTTCTTTGGTCGTCATGAAAAAAACATAAGGGGTAACACTGTTGTTTTTTATTGGTCGTCATGAAAAAAAAACATAAGGGGTAACACTGTTGTTTTTTATTGGTCGTCATGAAAAAAAACATAAGGGGTAACACTGTTGTTTTTTTATTGGTCGTCAAGAAAAAAACATAAGGGGTAACACTGTCGTTTTTTATTGGTCGTCATGAATTAAAACATAAGGGGTAACACTGTTGTTTTTTATTGGTCGTCATGAAAAAAAACATAAGGGGTAACACTGTTGTCTTTGTCAAATAGAATTTAAGGGGTAACACTGTCGTATTTTATTGGTCGTCATGAAAAAAAAAAACTTAAAAAAAAAAAAAGAATGTGTCCTTGTCAAATAAAATATAAGGGGTAACACTGTCGTTTATATCAAATGAAACATGAGGGGCAACACTGTCGATATTTAGCAAATAAAACAAAGGGGGTAACACTGTCCTTTTTTATCGGTCGTCATGAAAAAAACATAAGGGGTGATACTGTCGATATTTATCAATTAGTACATAGGGGGTAGGGGTAACACTGTCCTTTTTACCAAATGAAACATGAGGGGTGACAGTGTCGTTTTTCATTGGTCGTCATGAAAAAACACATAAGGGGTAACACTGTCGTTTTTTATTGGTTGTCATGAAAAAAAACACAAGGGGTAACACTGTTGTTTTTTATTGGTCGTCATGAAAAAAACATAAGGGGTAACACTGTCGAAATGTATCGAATAAAACATAGGGGGTAACACTGTCGTTTTTATCAAATGAAACATGAGGGGTGACACTGTCGTTTTTTATTGGTCGTCATGAAAAAAAACATAAGGGGTAACACTGTTGTTTTTTATTGGTCGTCATGAAAAAAAACATAAGGGGTAACACTGTTGTTTTTTATTGGTCGTCATGAAAAAAAACATAAGCGGTAAAACTGTCGTTTTTTATTGGTCGTCATGAATTAAAACATAAGGGGTAACACTGTTGTTTTTTATTGGTCGTCATGAAAAAAAACATAAGGGGTAACACTGTTGTCTTTGTCAAATAGAATTTAAGGGGTAACACTGTCGTATTTTATTGGTCGTCATGAAAAAAAAAACCTTAAAAAAAAAAAAAGAATGTGTCCTTGTCAAATAAAATATAAGGGGTAACACTGTCGTTTATATCAAATGAAACATGAGGGCTAACACTGTCGATATTTATCAAATAAAACAAAGGGGGTAACACTGTCGTTTTTTATTGGTCGTCATGAAAAAAAACATAAGGGGTAACACTGTTGTTTTTTATTGGTCGTCATGAAAAAAAACATAAGGGGTAACACTGTTGTTTTTTATTGGTCGTCATGAAAAAAAACATAAGGGGTAACACTGTCGTTTTTTATTGGTCGTCATGAATTAAAACATAAGGGGTAACACTGTTGTTTTTTATTGGTCGTCATGAAAAAAAACATAAGGGGTAACACTGTTGTCTTTGTCAAATAGAATTTAAGGGGTAACACTGTCGTATTTTATTGGTCGTCATGAAAAAAAAAACCTTAAAAAAAAAAAAAGAATGTGTCCTTGTCAAATAAAATATAAGGGGTAACACTGTCGTTTATATCAAATGAAACATGAGGGCTAACACTGTAGATATTTATCAAATAAAACAAAGGGGGTAACACTGTTGTTTTTTATTGGTCGTCATGAAAAAAACATAAGGGGTAACACTGTCGAAATGTATCGAATAAAACATAGGGGGTAACACTGTCGTTTTTATCAAATGAAACATGAGGGGTGACACTGTCGTTTTTTATTGGTCGTCATGAAAAAAAACATAAGGGGTAACACTGTTGTTTTTTATTGGTCGTCATGAAAAAAAACATAAGGGGTAACACTGTTGTTTTTTATTGGTCGTCATGAAAAAAACATAAGGGGTAACACTGTTGTTTTTTTTTGGTCGTCATGAAAAAAACATAAGGGGTAACACTGTTGTCTTTGTCAAACATTATTTAAGGGGTAACACTGTCGTATTTTATTGGTCGTCATGAAAAAAAAAACATAAAAAAAAAAAAAAAATTGTCCTTGTCAAATAAAATATAAGGGGTAACACTGTCGATATTTATCAAATAAAACAAAGGGGGTAACACTGTTGTTTTTCATCAGTCATCATGGGAGAAAAACATAAGGGGTATCACTGTTGTTTTTATCAAAAGATACACTGTCGTATTTTATTGGTCGTCATGAAAAAAAAAACATAAAAAAAAAAAAAAAAGTGTCCTTGTCAAATAAAATATAAGGGGTAACACTGTCGATATTTATCAAATAAAACAAAGGGGGTAACACTGTTGTTTTTCATCAGTCATCATGGGAAAAAAACATAAGGGGTATCACTGTCGTTTTTATCAAAAGATAGGTAAAGGGTAACACTGCCGTTCTTTATCTGTCGTCATGAAAAACCCATAAGGGGTAACACTGTCGAAATGTATCGAATAAAACATAGGGGGTAACACTGTCGTTTTTATCAAATGAAACATGAGGGGTGACAATGTCGTTTTCCTTTGGTCGTCATGAAAAAACCATAAGGGGTAACACTGTTGTTATTTATTGGTCGTCATGAAAAAAAAAAAAGGGGTAACACTGTTTTTTTTTTTTTGGTCGTCAAGAAAAAAACATAGGGAGTAACACTGTCGTTTTTTTATTGGTCGTCAAGAAAAAAACAAGGGGTAACACTGTCGTTTTTTTATTGGTCGTCATGAAAAAAAACATAAGGGGTAACACTGTTGTTTTTTTATTGGTCGTCAAGAAAAAAACCATAACGGGTAACACATGAAAAAAACATAAGGGGTGATACTGTCGATATTTATCAATTAGTACATAGGGGGTAGGGGTAACACTGTCTTTTTTTACCAAATGAAACATGAGGGGTGGCAGTGTCGTTTTTCTTAGGTCGTCATGAAAAAAAACATAAGGGGTAACAATGTTGTTTTTTATTGGTCGTCATGAAAAAAAACATAAGGGGTAACACTGTTGTTTTTTTCTTAGTCGTCAACAAAAAAACATAAGGGGTAACACTGTTAATTTTTTATTGGTCGTCAACAAAAAAACATAAGGGGTAACTCTGTCGTTTTTTTATTGGTCGTTATGAATAAAAACATAAGGGGTAACACTGTTGTTTTTTATTGGTCGTCATGAAAAAAAACATAAGGGGTAACACTGTCGTTTTTTTATTGGTCGTCAAGAAAAAAACATAAGGGGTAACACTGTCGTTTTTTTATTGGTCGTTATGAATAAAAACATAAGGGGTAACACTGTTGTTTTTTATTGGTCGTCAAGAAAAAAACATAAGGGGTAACACTGTCGTTTTTTTATTGGTCGTTATGAATAAAAACATAAGGGGTAACACTGTTGTTTTTTATTGGTCGTCATGAAAAAAAACATAAGTGTTGACAACACACAAAAAACAACACAACAACACAAAAAACATACGGGGTAACACTGTCGTTTTTTTATTGGTCGTTATGAATAAAAACATAAGGGGTAACACTGTCGTTTTTTTATTGGTCGTCATGAATTAAAACATTAGGGGTAACACTGTTGTTTTTTTATTGGTTGTCAAGAAAAAAACATAAGGGGTAACACTGTTGTCTTTGTCAAATAGAATTTAAGGGGTAACACTGTTGTATTTTATTGGTCGTCATGAAAAAAAAAACATAAAAAAAAAAAAAAAAGTGTCCTTGTCAAATAAAATATGAGGGGTAACACTGTCGTTTATATCAAATGAAACATGAGGGCTAACACTGTCGATATTCATCCAATAAAACAAAGGGGGTAACACTGTCCTTCTTTATCGGTCGTCGTGAAAAAAACATAAGGGGTGATACTGTCGATATTTATCAATTAGTACATAGGGGGTACACTGTCGTTTTTACCAAATGAAACATGAGGGGTGACAGTGTCGTTTTTCTTTGGTCATCATGAAAAAACACATAAGGGGTAACACTGTTGTTTTTATCAAAAGATACGTAAAGGGTAACACTGTCGTTCTTTATCTGTCGTCATGAAAATTCCATAAGGGGTAACACTGTCGAAATGTATCGAATAAAACATAGGGGGTAACACTGTCGTTTTTATCAAATGAAACATGAGGGGTGACACTGTCGATATTTATCAATTAAAACATAGGGGGTAACACTGTCGTTTTTATCAAAGGAAACATGAGGGGTGACACTGTCGTTTTTCTTTGGCCGTCATGAAAAAAACCATACGGGGTAACACTGTTGTTTTTTATTGGTGGTCATGAAAAAAAACATAAGGGGTAACACTGTGCTTTTTTTATTGGTCGTCATGAAAAATAACATAAGGGGTAACACTGTTGTTTTTTATTGGTCGTCATGAATAAAAACATAAGGGGTAACACTGTTGTTTTTTATTGGTCGTCTTGAAAAAAAACATAAGGGGTAACACTGTTGTCTTTGTCAAATAAAATATAAGGGGTAACACTGTTGTTTTTATCAAATGAAACCTAAAGGGTAACACGGTATAGAATAGAATAGAATAGAAACACACATGCACACACGCGCACACGCACACACACACACACACACACACACACACACCACACACACGGATCCGATCGGGATTTCCGTTGCGATGGGTTTCCTCCATCAGCGACTTATACAATAAACAAATTATGTAAAACAAAACCCCTCTTTCATTTTAAAAGTATGCAAATATGTTGAATAGGCCTCCATCTTTTTTATACTTTTAAAATGTTCCTATATAGCCTATTTTATAGCTTACACACTGATATTTTAAAACAGGAATGCGATTTGCGAAATGCGAAATGCATCCTGGGATATTTAACGGTCCCAAGTCCACACCATGGACATATTGGGCTAGCTCCACCAATAGTTAAAATAATCTCCGTCCACTTCAACAGAGAAACACTCTGAGCATGCGCATTTCAATGTTTCCAGTCCAATACACATTGCATTGGGCTGGTGGGGCTAGAGCCCCTCATGCCCCTCCTGACGAACTCAGCCGGAAGAAGAAAGCCAGGGTCGACTTACCATTAAATAAACGCGCCAAACTTATTATTTTATAGTACTTTCTGGGGAGATAATTTTTTTTAAATATATATATATATAAAAAGATATATATGTTCTATTTTTCATATATTTCCTTTTTTTCATTTTCATTTTCTTTTCTTTTTTTCTTGTGAGAGTAGCGACTTGCCCCTGATGACCAGTCGCCACTGGTCATTCTGACCTGGGACATTTAGAATTGTCGGTCCTCCTCATTTTTCTCCGGTCATTAACCGGTAATAACCGAAAACTGAAACTCTGCTATAAACCGGCCTAACTTTCACCGTCAACACCGAACCCCTTCTTCTTCGCACTGCTGTCAACATCCGAAACATACGCCAGTTTGATTTTCTCAAACAGCAGTTTCAATTACGGGTAGCATAGAACTAACGTTAGCCAAGTGGGGGCTCCATGATTGCTAAATCTAATGAGAGAGGTAAAATTGCCATTAAGGAAGGAAAGCATAGTATGCCTTGCGACTGTGCTTCGCAGTATGCCTTGCGAAACCCAGTATGCCTTTCGAAACACCTCGTGATTGGTCGATGAAACGCTACCAGGAACGCCTAAAGGGCGTTCTTGTGTCATGACAGAAACGCCCAAGCCTGCAGCTGGACCCTTCTCGTAGGTTCACGATACAACCCCCCCCCCCTGAAGATAGTCTTGCCCGGGGCGTAACTGGACGTAGAACCCCCACTGGGCATCATCAACCTCTAACCTCTAACCTCCTCTGCTTCAATGACCGACGCTAACTGAAAGGAACGACTGAAGAATGAACATTCAATTAATTTAATTTTAAAAATCTCTATTTTAATGAGAAAATACAGTTGGTACACAGAGCATTTGCATTAACTACAGGAAGCCAGTGCATATTTATATATATATACAATATAAAACACAACTACAAGCAAGAAGGTTAAAAAAAAATGTTATTGGTCGTTAAAACGATAAACGGAATTTAAAGAATGTTCACAGGAGCTCTTGTCACCGTGACAACCTGTCGTCATCAGGAGCTGCACCTTACAAAAGAGTTAAAAAAATAAATACTATAAAGATGTGTCTGTACTTTGAACCAGTTTTGTGGCCGGAGAAGGCACTCCTTGTATCACTAAGATATAAAAACAACTAGAATACACGGGACCACCCACGACGGTCATGATATATAAACAATAACTGATAGAGCTGACGGTGTGTGCTGGCGGCTCGGTGCTGCAGGACGATGTGCTCGAGTCAGGCTCTCACTTCATCTGGGCCTTCAACAACAGTTAGTGGGGTCAGCTCGGCAGGGCTAGGAAGGTACTGGAACAGGGAGACATTCAGGCTGAATGCTGCAGGATTCTTACAAAAATAGAACTACGTCACATTAAAAACAGGAGAAGGCCCGCCGTGATGTGTTTGGTTTCCTAGGATTCCCAGTGTGCTGAACGGGCTCACCCCTGTTCCCTTGAGCAACATGAACTCCTGATGTTCAGTCTGCAGGGGCCTGTTTCTACGAGGAGCCATTGTTCAGACGCTACATTCAAAAGGCTGTGATGTTCCCGCTGATGTCTGTTGGTCCCGGCCAGCGCCCCCCGCCACAGAGCTGGGGGGCCCCTGGCTCTGGGGGGCCCCATGCTGCCGGTGAGGTCCCAGGGGCCCCCTGGGTCCTCAGCGGCCTCCCGGGGCCCTGCTGCTGGTGGTGGTGGTGAGGAGGGCGAGTCGGGGGCCCCTGAAGAGACGTCCCTTCACTTCCTCTGAATGGTTTAGATTTCTAATATAAATGACGAGGTAGTCCGTCATAAACCATATATATATATATATATATAAATATGTATATAGATACATATATATACATATACATGTATACATATACTATAAAGGATAATTATACATATACTATAAAGCTTAAGTATATATTATAAAAGTGTTTCCTTGTCTCCGCGGTAACCTGAACTTGATGAGGATGATGATGATGAGGCTGTGGGTGAGAGGTTTCTCCTTCAGATCACATGATTACAGTCCATGTTCCATATGTTCATCAGGACGCTCCATGAGACCCTCTGGGGTCAGGCCTGGTACAGGGGGCCGGCCGTCTCCTCAATGGGCTCTGGGGACACAAGACAGGGCGTTACTCCCTGAACCCGCTGGCTCCTACGCCCTGAACTCCGTCAGCTCCTCCTACCCTGAACTCCGTCAGCTCCTCCTACACCCTGAACACGTCAGCTCCTCCTACCCTGAACTCCGTCAGCTCCTCCTACACCCTGAACTCCGTCAGCTCCTCCTACCCTGAACTCCGTCAGCTCCTCCTACACCCTGAACACCGTCAGCTCCTTCTACCCTGAACTCCGTCAGCTCCTCCTACTCTGAACCCCGTCAGCTCCTCCTACACCCTGAACACCGTCAGCTCCTCCTACCCTGAACTCCGTCAGCTCCTCCTACCCTGAACTCCGTCAGCTCCTCCTACACCCTGAACTCCGTCAGGTCCTCCTACACCCTGAACTCCGTCAGCTCCTCCTCCCCTGAACTCCGTAAGCTCCTCCTACCCTGAACTCCGTCAGCTCCTCCTACACCCTGAACTCCGTCAGCTCCTCCTACCCTGAACTCCGTCAGCTCCTCCTACACCCTGAACTCCGTCAGCTCCTCCGACCCTGAACTCCGTCAGCTCCTCCTACCCTGAACTCCATCAGCTCCTCCTACCCTGAACACCGTCAGCTCCTCCTACACCCTGAACTCCGTCAGCTCCTCCTACACCCTGAACTCCGTCAGCTCCTCCTACCCTGAAATCCGTCAGCTCCTCCTACCCTGAACACCGTCAGCTCCTCCTACACCCTGAACTCCGTCAGCTCCTCCTACACCCTGAACTCCGTCAGCTCCTCCTACCCTGAACTCTGTCAGCTCCTCCTACACCCTGAACTCCGTCAGCTCCTCCTCCACCCTCTCTGATCCGGCTCAGCTCCCTCTCCACGCTCTCAGCCAGAGCCAGCCTGTTCCTCGTGCGGTGGTGACCTTTGACCCGGGCACTCACCCCGTAGCGGGCGTTTCTGCGCCCTGCGGCGATGCAGCGTCAGCCCGACCAGCAGGGCGGCGCCCAGGAGCACCACGGCCAGCACCGAGAAGCTGCTGATGGCGGCGAGACGCCACACATCAGACGTCTCCTCCATGTACACCCGGCCTGAGGACAGAGGGACAGACGGGCGTGGTTGTGGACAGAGGGACAGAGGGGCGTGGTTGTGGACGGAGGGACAGACGGGCGTGGTTGTGGACAGAGGGACAGAGGGACAGACGGGCATGGTTGTGGACAGAGGGACAGACGGGCGTGGTTGTGGACAGAGGGACAGACGGGCGTGGTTGTGGACAGAGGGACAGAGGGGCGTGGTTGTGGACAGAGGGACAGACGGACGTGGTTGTGGACAGAGGGACAGACGGGCGTGGTTGTGGACAGAGGGACAGAGGGGCGTGGTTGTGGACGGAGGGACAGACGGACGTGGTTGTGGACAGAGGGACAGAGGGGCGTGGTTGTGGACAGAGGGACAGAGGGGCGTGGTTGTGGACGGAGGGACAGACGGACGTGGTTGTGGACAGAGGGACAGAGGGGCGTGGTTGTGGACAGAGGGACAGACGGACGTGGTTGTGGACAGAGGGACAGACGGGCGTGGTTGTGGACAGAGGGACAGAGGGGCGTGGTTGTGGACGGAGGGACAGACGGACGTGGTTGTGGACAGAGGGACAGAGGGGCGTGGTTGTGGACAGAGGGACAGACGGACGTGGTTGTGGACAGAGGGACAGAGGGACAGAGGGACAGAGGGGCGTGGTTGTGGACAGAGGGACAGACGGGCGTGGTTGTGGACAGAGGGACAGAGGGACAGACGGGCGTGGTTGTGGACAGAGGGACAGAGGGACAGAGGGGCGTGGTTGTGGACAGAGGGACAGAGGGACAGACGGCCGTGGTTGTGGACAGAGGGACAGACGGACGTGGTTGTGGACAGAGGGACAGAGGGGCGTGGTTGTGGACAGAGGGACAGAGGGACAGACGGGCGTGGTTGTGGACAGAGGGACAGACGGGCGTGGTTGTGGACAGAGGGACAGAGGGGCGTGGTTGTGGACAGAGGGACAGAGGGGCGTGGTTGTGGACAGAGGGACAGAGGGGCGTGGTTGTGGACAGAGGGACAGAGGGGCGTGGTTGTGGACAGAGGGACAGACGGGCGTGGTTGTGGACCGTGGACACGCCTCCCCCGCGGGCGGGAACCAGAGCCAGCGGGCGCAGAGTGCATCCGTCAGCGGGGGCCTCAACACACCCTGATGGCTCCACATAAACATTTCAAGCAGCCTGAACGGGGTAAATGCTTACATGTGTTGCATGATGGGGTCTTGGGGTATTGCTTGCATGACGCACATGGCACACACATTTCCAAATCCGAATTCCAGAACTGGGAACTGCTGCACTGGCCTGCAGAGAGAAACGCAATGGAAAGGCGCTGTTAGCTCATGTCATGGAGGTCCCATGAGTCACGGCTCTGGACGCCCCGACCGTCACGACGCCGGCCGTCGGGTTTCCATAGCGCTGCAGCACTCCTCCTCCGCCGTGTGGAGCCAGGTCAGCCGGGAGGAGAAGGAAGAACAAACAGGAGGACAGAGCGGACCAGGAAGAAAACGGGATCGCTGCGCAGCGCACGTCCCTGGAGACCCCAGCAGATGGTTTGGAGAACGAGAGAACACAATAACAGGTCCTCTGGAAAACTGGGAAACACAGAGACAAACTGGGAAACACAGAGACAAACTGGGAAACACAAGGAGACAAACTGGGAAACACAAGGAGACAAACTGGGAAACACAGAGACAAACTGGGAAACACAGAGACAAACTGGGAAACACAGAGACAAACTGGGAAACACAGAGACAAACTGGGAAACACAGAGACAAACTAGGAAACACAGAGACAAACTGGGAAACACAAGGAGACAAACTGGGAAACACAGAGACAAACTGGGAAACACAGAGACAAACTAGGAAACACAGAGACAAACTGGGAAACACAGACACAAACTGGGAAACACAAGGAGACAAACTGGGAAACACAGAGACAAACTGGGAAACACAGAGACAAACTGGGAAACACAAGGAGACAAACTGGGAAACACAGAGATGAACTGGGAAACACAGAGACAAACTGGGAAACACAGAGACAAACTGGGAAACACAAGGAGACAAACTGGGAAACACAAGGAGACAAACTGGGAAACACAGAGACAAACTGGGAAACACAAGGAGACAAACTGGGAAACACAGAGACAAACTGGGAAACACAGAGACAAACTGGGAAACACAAGGAGACAAACTGGGAAACACAAGGAGACAAACTGGGAAACACAGAGACAAACTGGGAAACACAGAGACAAACTGGGAAACAAAAGGAGACAAACTGGGAAACACAGAGACAAACTGGGAAACACAGAGACAAACTGGGAAACACAGAGACAAACTGGGAAACACAAGGAGACAAACTGGGAAACACAGAGACAAACTGGGAAACACAGAGACAAACTGGGAAACACAGAGACAAACTAGGAAACACAGAGACAAACTGGGAAACACAAGGAGACAAACTGGGAAACACAGAGACAAACTAGGAAACACAGAGACAAACTGGGAAACACAAGGAGACAAACTGGGAAACACAGAGAAAAACTGGGAAACACAGAGACTAACTAGGAAACACAGAGACAAACTGGGAAACACAGACACAAACTGGGAAACACGAGGAGACAAACTGGGAAACACAGAGACAAACTGGGAAACACAGAGACAAACTGGGAAACACAAGGAGACAAACTGGGAAACACAAGGAGACAAACTGGGAAACACAGAGACAAACTGGGAAACACAAGGAGACAAACTGGGAAACACAGAGACAAACTGGGAAACACAGAGACAAACTGGGAAACACAGAGACAAACTGGGAAACACAAGGAGACAAACTGGGAAACACAAGGAGACAAACTGGGAAACACAGAGACAAACTGGGAAACACAGAGACAAACTGGGAAACACAAGGAGACAAACTGGGAAACACAGAGACAAACTGGGAAACACACAGACAAACTGGGAAACACAGAGACAAACTGGGAAACACAGAGACAAACTGGGAAACACAAGGAGACAAACTGGGAAACACAGAGATGAACTGGGAAACACAGAGACAAACTGGGAAACACAGAGACAAACTGGGAAACACAAGGAGACAAACTGGGAAACACAAGGAGACAAACTGGGAAACACAGAGACAAACTGGGAAACACAAGGAGACAAACTGGGAAACACAGAGACAAACTGGGAAACACAGAGACAAACTGGGAAACACAAGGAGACAAACTGGGAAACACAAGGAGACAAACTGGGAAACACAGAGACAAACTGGGAAACACAGAGACAAACTGGGAAACACAAGGAGACAAACTGGGAAACACAGAGACAAACTGGGAAACACAGAGACAAACTGGGAAACACAGAGACAAACTGGGAAACACAGAGACAAACTGGGAAACACAGAGACAAACTGGGAAACACAAGGAGACAAACTGGGAAACACAAGGAGACAAACTGGGAAACACAAGGAGACAAACTGGGAAACACAGAGACAAACTGGGAAACAGAGACAAACTGGGAAACACAAGGAGACAAACTGGGAAACACAGAGACAAACTGGGAAACACAAGGAGACAAACTGGGAAACACAAGGAGACAAACTGGGAAACACAGAGACAAACTGGGAAACACAGAGACAAACTGGGAAACACAAGGAGACAAACTGGGAAACACAAGGAGACAAACTGGGAAACACAGAGACAAACTGGGAAACACAGAGACAAACTGGGAAACACAAGGAGACAAACTGGGAAACACAGAGACAAACTGGGAAACACAGAGACAAACTGGGAAACACAAGGAGACAAACTGGGAAACACAGAGACAAACTGGGAAACACAGAGACAAACTGGGAAACACAGAGACAAACTGGGAAACACAAGGAGACAAACTGGGAAACACAAGGAGACAAACTGGGAAACACAAGGAGACAAACTGGGAAACACAGAGACAAACTGGGAAACACAGAGACAAACTGGGAAACACAAGGAGACAAACTGGGAAACACAAGGAGACAAACTGGGAAACACAGAGACAAACTGGGAAACACAAGGAGACAAACTGGGAAACACAGAGACAAACTGGGAAACACAGAGACAAACTGGGAAACACAAGGAGACGAACTGGGAAACACAAGGAGACAATCTGGGAAACACAAGGAGACGAACTGGGAAACACAAGGAGACAAACTTGAAAAGACCAGGAGACAAACTGGGAAACACAAGGAGACAAACTGGGCCGCTTGTGAGTGGGACTCAGAGAGCGAGAACACAAAGCCAAACTTCAGAGAAAATAACAACGCTGGTTTCCGCTGCTTGTGAAATCGAGACGGGAAAGTCCTCGCTGAGGCCGACTTTCACACAATGAGACTCCAGCTCTGATGTGGTGGCAAAGACATGCATCAACACACACACTCATCACATTGTGTGAGAACGGCCGCGCGCGCGTGTGTGTGTGTGTGTGTGTGTGTGTGTGTGTGTGTGTGTGTGTGTGTGTGTGTGTGTGTGTGTGTGTGTGTGTGTGTGTGTGTGTGTGTGTGTGTTCTCGCTATGGTTTCCTGGTGAATGCTCTTGAAGACTGTATAGACGTGACACCAGACGATGGTATCTCCCTGAAGGGAGCCGCAGTCACACCAAGAACCAGCCGGTCACAACAAGACCCAGCCAGTCACACCAAGAACCAGCCGGTCACACCAAGAACCAGCCAGTCACACCAAGAACCAGCCGGTCACACCAAGAACCAGCCAGTCACACAAAGAACCAGCCGGTCACACCAAGAACCAGCCAGTCACACCATGAACCAGCCGGTCACCAGCCCCCCCCCCCCTTCCCCCTGCCCTTGGTCTGACACAAGAGAGAGAATCAGCCTCAGTCTATGGGACACAATGGAGGCCATGTCTCCTAAGGGAGGCAAGGCCCTTCCTAGGTGATAAGAGAGGAAGTGACCTCAGAGCCGCCCGGTTAAAGGTCCAGGCTCCTTCTTAGACGAGAGGAGCCTGGAACCCGGTTCTTCACCTGGAACCCGTTCCTTCACCTGGAACCCGGTTCTTCATGGGGAACCCGGCTCCTCACGTAGAACCCGGTTCCTCACGTAGAACCCGGCTCCTCACGTAGAACCCGGTTCCTCACGTAGAACCCGGCTCCTCACGTAGAACCCGGCTCCTCACGTAGAACCCGGCTCCTCACGTAGAACCCGGCTCCTCACGTAGAACCCGGCTCCTCACGTAGAACCCGGCTCCTCACGTAGAACCCGGCTCCTCACGTAGAACCCGGCTCCTCACGTAGAACCCGGCTCCTCACGTAGAACCCGGCTCCTCACGTAGAACCCGGCTCCTCACGTAGAACCCGGCTCCTCACGTAGAACCCGGCTCCTCACAAGCGTTCGGGGCGTGTGAGGCGGGGGTATTTCTCAATAGTTTGGCCGCCGTCTGGAGTTGTTCACGGTAAGATGGATGTGATTAGCAGCAACACAATGACATCAGGGATCCTGAGGGCAGGAATTAAAACCAGCGGTTGAATAGCGGAGTGTGAACCAGGGGGGGGGGGGGGGCGGGGGGGCCATCCTGTCTTCACTGCTCACACCGTGGAACGGGTTCATTTGAAACAGAACTCGTAGTGGGGATATTAATTAAAAGGCCAGTTGTTTCCAAAACAAGGATCCAGCATTAATGTGTGCTTCACGTTTGTCAGCCTGGAAGAGGATCCGAGTTCTTGTGTCTGACGAGCCTCCGAGCAATGACTAGAGCAGCCAGCGATCAAAGACCTCAGCTTCCTGCAGGATGACAACATGAGAGCTGTGGCCGCAATAGCAAACATCTCCTGGATAAAACTGTTTGAAGTATTAATGGAAACTGAAATATCTAATGGGAGAATAACTTTAGAGTGCAACCACAGATATGCACAAGAAAAAGTACCTTTTCTTCTGAGAAAATAAAGGCTAGCCTTGCTGACCGTTGGCTGAGATGACCAACAAGAGCACCTTTCAAATCAAAACAATCCTTGTTTCCACATAGTGGCGCCCAATAAAAGAATGCATTTCTACTCCCTATTCAACCAAGCAGATCTGAATAATTTGCTTCCACAGCTGAATAGGAGAAATCCAATCCTGTACCTGTGATGTCACATCCGTGGGACGCCGGCTCAATTCAAACAGGCTTCCTATTTTCATAGCGCTATCAGAGCAGCTCGACGCCCCACAGAGGAGAGGGTATTGGAGCAGTTCCTCAGGGTCGAGATAGAAGTGTCCTGTTGAGAACCCTGAGACCACTTAGAATATTTCAATCCAGATGCTGAATTCTACTGTTGAGAGCTGTTCATATTATTATCATCTAACCTTCTGTGTAATCTAAGGAAAGGGAAAAGGAAAGAACTTCAGAACTCCTAACTAAATCACTGACTGCATGGGCTCGAAATCAGGATCTGATGACATTGTTTGAAAATGTCATTTCAATGTTTAAACTGGAAATGTTTCAAGACGTGACCGCAAATAAGGTTAGTGGAACATGAATGGAACAGAAGACTAAAGGTTGTTCAGTGCTAGAGAACCCTACAGTATGGCAGTGTTCCCTTAGAAAGATAGCCTTTACCCTAACCCTAACCCTGACCCCAGCGCCTGACAGATGGTCTTAGTGGTTCCTAAAGGTTCAATTCCCTGTTTAGTGAAGGTCGGTCCGATTGATCAGATAATGGCCTGCGAGTTGAGCAGTGACTGTCAGACAGAACCGAACCCTAACCCTAACCCTAACCCATACCCTAATCTCACCTTTTACCCAAAGAGCTGGAGTGGACAAAATAGAGAGATACAGTCCGACTAGATTAATACCTACAGAACCTCTGAAAGATACAGTCCTACTAGATAAACACCTACAGAACGTCAGAGAGATACAGTCCTACTAGATTAATACCTACAGAACCTCTGAGAGATACAGTCCTACTAGATTAATACCTACAGAACGTCTAAGAGATAGTCATACTAGCTAAATACCTACAGAACCTCTGAGAGATACAGTCCTACTAGATAAACACCTACAGAACGTCAGAGAGATACAGTCCTACTAGATAAACACCTACAGAAGTCAGAGAGATACAGTCCGACTTGATAAATACCTAGGGAACGTCAGAGAGATACAGTCCTACTAGATAAACACCTACAGAACGTCAGAGAGATACAGTCCTACTAGATTAATACCGACAGAACGTCTAAGAGATACAGTCCTACTAGATAAATACCTACAGAACCTCTGAGAGATACAGTCCTACTAGATTAAAACCTACAGAACCTCTGAGAGACACAGTCCTACTAGATAAATACCTAGGGAACGTCTGAGAGGTATTTTGAGGCATAGATGATATTTGCTCTGAGTGAAGCGCTCAGATGACTGTTGTTCGCTTGTAGGAACGTGGAACCAGACCTCGTCTAACGCTCATAAACAGATCAGGGAATGGAGGAGAACCTTCTAGTTCTCTGCTTTGTTTATGTTCCTACAGGAACTCCTTGCTGATTTTGTTGCTGATTTTCTTCTACAATCCAACATGGCCGAGTTCTGAGTAAGACTGACAGCCGGGAGGAAGAAAAGGATCCTTCATATCTCCAGAATAATAATAATAATAATAATAACAATGGACTCTGATACTGGTCAGGGTTACTGGTCCCCTCACAGTGTAACTGGTCAGGGTTACTGGTCAAGTGGTTACTGGTCCCCTAACAGGGTTACTGGTCCCCTAACAGGGTTACTGGTCCCCTAACAGGGTTATTGGTCAGAGTTACTGGTCCCCTAACAGGGTTACTGGTCCCCTAACAGGGTTATTGGTCAGAGTTAGTGGTTCCCTAACAGGGTTATTGGTCAGGGTTACTGGTTCCCTAACAGGGTTACTGGTCCCCTAACAGGGTTATTGGTCAGAGTTAGTGGTTCCCTAACAGGGTTACTGGTCAGGGTTACTGGTCCCCTAACAAGGCAGGGCTGCGGTGAATTCAGGAGATCGGAATGCGGAACCGGTGGCCGTGAGGCTGCGGAGGAAGCGGCTCGAGCGGCTCGTTATCGGAGGCGCTCGTGAGCAGGACGTCCCGTGAGGCAGACAACTCCTCGAACATATACTTTGTAAAACTTGATAGGACATGATATTACATCCCAATATTATCAGATAAATTCCTCATACAATCCTGCATGAACGTTTATTTTTTTTGTAAAGATATTTTCTAAGAACTAAAATAAATATTAAAATCAAAACTTTTGTACTTACTCTTCTGCGCGTGGACTCCAGAGAAGTTGGCCGCCGCCGCCATGATAAGTCCGAGCAGGGCGCAGACGGCGCTGGGAGCCATGATGTTCAGGTTCCTCTAGGTTCCTCTGGTTCCACCATGGAGGAGAACATGAGAGTGAGTCACGCGCTCCGCGCCTCGCTTTAATAGACACACCCACGCGCCCCCGCCAATGACTCATTTCCTATGAAGTCTCCGCGGGTCTCCGGGAGGCTCGCGGGCTGAACGCTGCCGTGTTCGCGCTAGTTTAACCAGTTATGGTACTTAACTTAAAGTTACGTTTTAGAACCAGACAGTCTGTGGTGGTTCATCATTTCATACATTTATATTGTTTTATTTTCTTTCAGAGCCCACTCCGCCCCGGGGTATCGCGGCTACGCTCTTCTAGAGCTGCACGAGCTGCAGTCTGGAAGTGATGAAGGTCTCATGTTTTGACCACGCCTGGTGACGTCATCCTTACACTCACTGGTGGGTCCGGGACCGACGAGCCAGAGACCCACCAGAGAGAAACCACAGGGACCCGGGACCCGGACAACTTAAAAATAAGTTACGTTTACGGTCTGGTCCAACAGACACCTACACTACGGGTGTGGGAGCACCTATACTATATGTTATAGATAATATATTATAATATATGGCTGTAATCAGCGCGAGGCAAATATGCGAGACGGATGGTCGCGTGAGCACTAACGTCATCAGGCGCTTGGCCCCCTTTAGCACCTCAGGCCCCCCCAGGGGAGACACCACACACACACACACACACACCCCCTCTGCCCCCCCCCCCCACACACAGAGACCTCTGACCCCCCCCCACACACACACACCTCTGCCCCCCCCCCACACACAGAGACCTCTGTGTGTCTATATCTCGAGCTCTACACCTCTCCTATACTTCTATACCTCTTTCTATACTTCTAGGTCTATACCTCTCCTTCTATACCTCTAGGTCTATACCTCTCCTTCTATATGTCTAGTTCTATTCTTCTAGGTCTATACCTCTCCTTCTATATGTCTAGTTCTATACCTCTAGGTCTATACCCCTCCTTCTATATGTCTAGTTCTATTCTTCTAGGTCTATACCTCTCCTTCAATATGTCTAGTTCTATACCTCTCCTATACATCTAGTTCTATACCTCTCCTATACTTCCTCTCGTTCTTTGGGTTCTTTCCTCATGTCCTCTCTCCTGGTTCCTCGCGGACTTCCTTTCCCATAACGTCGCCCCCCCGCTGGCCCCGCCCACCAGGGAGTCACTGCTTCAATTACGGAACACGACGATGTTGTTACGGCGAGCAGATGTTTTTCTGCTCGATGTCACGGATAACCTTTATTAAAGGGTCTCGGCTAAGGACGCCCAGATGAGACCACTTTCCACTGGAGCGAGTGCAGCATGAGCTGCAGATGTTGTGCAAACTCTCCCACGGTTTCCATGGCTACGGGATGAACACACACGGACCAGCCCAAGGTGATCCACACGCTCCGCTGACCAGGGGCCAAAGTAAACTGACGTCACGCTCTCGGTGGACACGGAACCCCCACAGAGCGGTGACGTCATCAGTCGTTAAACAGGACCTCGGGAGCGTGCTCACAGCGCCGCTCGGGAGCGGGCTCACAGCGCCGCTCGGGAGCGGGCTCACAGCGCCGCTCGGGAGCGGGCTCACAGCGCTGCTGTGAGCACGCTCCCGAGCGGTCCTTTATTCAGAGAGCCCCCCAGGGGTGGACGCATGGCGCTGGAGCTCCAGGTCAGCGCTGGTCACTAAAGGAGGAGATGTTCATATCAGGGTACCACAAAGAATGTTTATTAGCTACACAAATCACTCACACTGTCATGGCGTCAGCCCACGGACAACGAGCCGCTAAAATGAGTCTTTTCACAAGAGTGAAGCCGGGGGCCCGAAGCCGGGGGCCCGAAGCCGGGGGCCCGAAGCCGGGGGCCCGAAGCCGGGGGCCCGAAGCCGGGGGCCCGAAGCCGGGGGTCCGAAGCCGGGGGCCCTAAGCCGGGGGTCCGAAGCCGGGGGCCCTAAGCCGGGGGTCCGAAGCCGGGGGCCCTAAGCCGGGGGAACGAAGCCGGGGCCGCAGGGCCTCAGCGCCCTCTAATTAATGTACAGTCTCGGGACATTGGTCCCTCTCTCCTCTCCTGGCAGGGGAGGGGCCGGTGGGGGGCCTGGATGGGGGAGGCTTGGGGGGGGGGAGGCTGAAGGGGGGAGGTGGGGGGGGGTCCTAGGTGATGTAGATGCGGTGGAAGTCGTTGGCCCCGAAGGCGCAGTTGCACTTGGGGCACTTCCTCTGGCGCGTGTCGTAGCGCGTCTTCAGGCACTCGTAGCAGAACACGTGGAAGCACTTGGTGAGCACCGTCTCCTTGTCCCGCGTGTTGCAGCACGGGCAGCGCAGCTTGGCCTGCAGGGGGACACGTTACAGGGGGACGCGTTACCACGGGGACACGTTACCAGGGGGACGCGTTACCAGGGGGACGCGTTACCAGGGGGACGCGTTACCAGGGGGACGCGTTACCAGGGGGACGCGTTACCAGGGGGACGCGTTACCACGGGGACGCGTTACCAGGGGGATGCGTTACCAGGGGGACGCGTTACCAGGGGGACGCGTTAACAGGGGGACACGTTACCACAGGGACACGTTACCTGGGGGACGCGTTACCAAGGGAACACGTTACCAGGCGGACACGTTACCAGGGGAACACGTTACCAGGGGAACACGTTACCAGGGGAACACGTTACCAGGGGAACATGGGTCGTAAACCAGGACACGCCCCGCAACAAAGAGGTAAAGTACCGGTCAAACAACACACCCCTCCATGTTCTGATCACCGGGCTGTCCCCCCCCCTGTGTCCCCCCCCTCCCCCTGTGTCTCCCCCCTCCCCTGTGTCCCCCCCCCCGTGTCCCCCCCCTCCCCCTGTGTCTCCCCCCTCCCCTGTGTCTCTCCCCCCTCCCCCCCCTGTCCCCCTGCCCTCCTGTCCCCTGTGTCTCTCCCCCCCCCTCCTCTTGTGTCTCTCCCCCCTCCCCCCCCTGTCCCCCTGCCCTCCTGTCCCCTGTGTCTCTCCCCCCCCCCTGTCCCCCCCCCCCTCACCTTGTACTGGTTGATCTCCTCCTGCAGGATCTCGTCGGCGTCGGTGTAGACCTCCACCTTCTTCTGCTTCTCCAGCCGCCGCCGCAGCCTGGAGAGGTCCTCCTGGGCCCTCTTCAGGTTCCCGCTCTCCCTCTCGCGGGCCGTGCGGTTCTCCGCCACCGAGACCTGGATCTCCTTCAGCTTGGCCTGCGTGTGCTCCAGCTGCACCTTCAGGTCCTCCGCCAGCTGGGCCGCCTCCACCGCCTGGTCGCCAGGGGAACCGTGGTGTTAGAGCACGCTGCTACGTCAGGAGGCCCTGCCCCCGCTTCTACGTCACGAGGACCCCCCCGGGTTCTACGTCACTAGGACCCCCCCGGTTCTACGTCAGGAGGCCCTGCCCCCGGTTCTACGTCAGGAGGCCCTGCCCCCGGTTCTACGTCACGAGGACCCCCCCGGGTTCTACGTCACTAGGACCCCCCCGGTTCTACGTCAGGAGGCCCTGCCCCCGGTTCTACGTCACGAGGACCCCCCCGGTTCTACGTCACGAGGACCCCCCCGGTTCTACGTCACTAGGACCCCCCCGGTTCTACGTCACGAGGACCCCCCCAGGTTCTACGTCACGAGGACCCCCCCGGGTTCTACGTCACGAGGACCCCCCCGGGTTCCACGTCACGAGGACCCCCCCCCGGGTTCCACGTCACGAGGACCCCCCCCCGGGTTCTACGTCACGAGGACCCCCCCCCCCCGGGTTCTACGTCACTAGGACCCCCCCCCCGGGTTCTACGTCACTAGGACCCCCCCCCCCCGGGTTCTACGTCACTAGGACCCCCCCCCGGGTTCTACGTCACTAGGACCCCCCCCCCCGGGTTCTACGTCACTAGGACCCCCCCCCCGGGTTCTACGTCACTAGGACCCCCCCCCGGGTTCTACGTCACTAGGACCACCCCGGGTTCTACGTCACTAGGACCCCCCCCCCGGGTTCTACGTCACTAGGACCCCCCCCGGGTTCTACGTCACTAGGACCCCCCCGGGTTCTACGTCACTAGGACCACCCCGGGTTCTCCGTCACCAGACCTGGTTCTCCGTCACCAGACCTGGTTCTCCGTCACCAGACCTGGTTCTCCGTCACCAGACCTGGTTCTCCGTGGAGGCGGCCTCACCTTCCTCTTGTGGAGCTCCAGGGCCTGGGTGCGGACGGCCAGCTCCTTCTCCAGCGCTGCCAGGGCGCTCTGCAGCACCCCCTCCTTCTCCTCCAGGCGCTGCACCACCAGCAGCTGGGCGTCCACCTGACGGACAGGGACAGCGGCCAATCAGGGGGGAGGACACACACACCTGGTCTGAAGGGGGGGACCTGTACCTGGTCTGAGGGAGGGGGGGACCTGTACCTGGTCTGAGGGAGGGGACGGACCTGTACCTGGTCTGAGGGAGGGGGGGGACCTATACCTGGTCTGAGAGGGGGGGGACCTGTACCTGGTCTGAGGGAGGGGGGGGACCTGTACCTGGTCTGAGGGAGGGGACGGACCTGTACCTGGTCTGAGGGAGGGGACGGACCTGTACCTGGTCTGAGAGGGGACGGACCTGTACCTGGTCTGAGGGAGGGGACGGACCTGTACCTGGTCTGAGGGAGGGGGGGGACCTGTACCTGGTCTGAGGGAGGGGGGGGACCTGTACCTGGTCTGAGGGAGGGGGGGACCTGTACCTGGTTTGAGGGAGGGGGGACCTGTACCTGGTCTGAGGGAGGGGGGGACCTGTACCTGGTCTGAGAGGGGGGGGACCTGTACCTGGTCTGAGAGGGGGGGGACCTGTACCTGGTCTGAGGGAGGGGGGGACCTGTACCCTGGTCTGGGGGGGGGGGGACCTATACCTGGTCTGAGAGGGGGGGGACCTGTACCTGGTCTGAGGGAGGGGGGGACCTGTACCTGGGTCTTGAAGGTGAGGACCTGTACCTGGTCTGAGGGGGGACCTGTACCTGGTCTGAGGGGGGACCTGTACCTGGTCTGAGGGGGGACCTGTACCTGGTCTGAGGGGGGACCTGTACCTGGGTCTTGAAAGTGAGGACCTGTACCTGGTCTGAGGGGGGACCTGTACCTGGTCTGAGGGGGGACCTGTACCTGGTCTAAGGGGGGGGGGGCTGTACCTGGGTCTTGAAGGTGAGGACCTGTACCTGGTCTGAGGGGGGACCTGTACCTGGTCTAAGGGGGGGGGGGGCTGTACCTGGGTCTTGAAGGTGAGGACCTGTACCTGGTCTGAGGGGGGACCTGTACCTGGTCTAAGGGGGGGGGGGCTGTACCTGGGTCTTGAAGGTGAGGACCTGGTCCGCCAGCTCCTCCTTCTCCTCCTTCAGCAGCTTGTAGATCTGGTTGGATTTGATGCGCTCACTCATCAGCTTGAAGTTGGCGTCGTCCTTCTCGCGGAGCTGCTGCAGCAGGCGGCTGTTCTGCTCCTGCATGTCCTCGAAGGCCTGCCCCGTCACGTCCATCTCGCTCAGCAGGGCCTCCTCCTCCTGGGGGGACAGGGCTCCATCATCATCATCAGCCTCTTCATCACCACCATGTGTAAACACAGCCACGGTGTTCATTCAATGATTCATTCAATCATCTGAAGCCACTTCTGAAAACATTATTAACCCCATGTTCACTCCCCTCTGCAGACGTGAGACCGACCAGAGGACGACTCCCCGCTGACGGGGGAGGACGACTCCCCCGCTGACGGGGGAGGACGACTCCCCCGCTGACGGGGGAGGACGACTCCCCGCTGACGGGGGGAGGGCGGAGGGACACACCAGCTCTGTTCTCTACTCGGACACAAGTCAGATCACCAACATAGCGTCTCATTGTCCTGACGCAGCGCAGAGCAACAGGCCCTAGCTCCCCTAGCCCAACAGGCCCTAGCTCCCCTAGCCCTAACCCAACAGGCCCTAGCTCCCCTAGCCCTAACCCAACAGGCCCTAGCTCCCCTAGCCCTAACCCAACAGGCCCTAGCTCCCCTAGCCCTAACCCAACAGGCCCTAGCTCCCCTAGCCCTAACCCAACAGGCTGTAGCTCCGCTGCTCAGTGGGAGTCTCCCTTAAGGCGCTGCCGCCCCAGATGTGTTTCCAATTAGCTGGAGTTTATCCTCTGCTCCGTCACACCGTCAGACCCCAACCCCCCCCTACCCTCCTCCACCTCCCCCTCCCCCATCACCTCCACCACCCCCCCCCGGCCCTGAGCTGACACCAATGAGTAGTGGCAGCCTGGGTCAGATACCAGAGCCACAAGGGGCCCGGGGGGGGTGGGTGAGTGCAGTGCGGGCGTGGCCCATCTGCTGTGACGTAGCGGGGCTCGGCGGAGGGGCTCGTAACATACCACAGGGGTGAGGCAACGTGTTCACAGCGCTCTCCGGTGTGGAGCCCCTCTCCAGGACGCAGTGTCCTGTTCCAACAACACACCAAGCAGCCTCATCTGCAATTAATGAAATGCAGATCCAGCATTGAGCAGGTCTGGTCCTGCATTCATGCACCATGACGCTGGGTCCCAGGAGGCCTTCTGCCCAGGGCGGAGCTGCTAATGCTGTCCATTCACTCTGCTGGGCTGGAGCTAGCTTCAGGATGCTAATGCTCTCCATTCACTCTGCTGGGCTGGAGCTAGCTTCAGGATGCTAATGCTCTCCATTCACTCTGCTGGGCTGGAGCTAGCTTCAGGATGCTAATGCTCTCCATTCACTCTGCTGGGCTGGAGCTAGCTTCAGGATCCTAATGCTCTCCATTCACTCTGCTGGGCTGGAGCTAGCTTCAGGATGCTAATGCCGTCCATTCACTCTGCTGGGCTGGAGCTAGCTTCAGGATGCTAATGCTCTCCATTCACTCCGCTGGGCTGGAGCTAGCTTCAGGATGCTAATGCTCTCCATTCACTCCGCTGTGCTGGAGCTAGCTTCAGGATGCTAATGCTGTCCATTCACTCCGCTGGGCTGGAGCTAGCTTCAGGATGCTAATGCTCTCCATTCACTCCGCTGGGCTGGAGCTAGCTTCAGGATGCTAATGCTCTCCATTCACTCCGCTGTGCTGGAGCTAGCTTCAGGAAGCTAATGCTCTCCATTCACTCCGCTGGGCTGGAGCTAGCTTCAGGATGCTAATGCTCTCCATTCACTCCGCTGGGCTGGAGCTAGCTTCAGGATGCTAATGCTCTCCATTCACTCCGCTGTGCTGGAGCTAGCTTCAGGAAGCTAATGCTCTCCATTCACTCCGCTGGGCTGGAGCTAGCTTCAGGATGCTAATGCTGTCCATTCACTCTGCTGGGCTGGAGCTAGCTTCAGGATGCTAATGCTCTCCATTCACTCCCCTGTGCTGGAGCTAGCTTCAGGAAGCTAATGCTCTCCATTCACTCTGCTGTGCTGGAGCTAGCTTCAGGATGCTAATGCTCTCCATTTCCGCTGTGCTGGAGCTAGCTTCAGGATGCTAATGCTCTCCATTCACTCTGCTGTGCTGGAGCTAGCTTCAGGATGCTAATGCTCTCCATTTCCGCTGTGCTGGAGCTAGCTTCAGGATGCTAATGCTCTCCATTCACTCTGCTGTGCTGGAGCTAGCTTCAGGAAGCTAATGCTCTCCATTCACTCTGCTGTGCTGGAGCTAGCTTCAGGATGCTAATGCTCTCCATTCACTCCATCAATGCATTCTACACAACGGAGTTGGGTATCTTACATTATGCCAAATTAAATTACTTAGTTCAACGTAATTCCCCCGAAATTATTGCATTAACATGCCGCAAGTGTCCTTCAATGTACTTTAATGGTCTGCTTGGATGGTCCAAGTGTAGTTTGAAAGATGCACCCCCTACTGGCGACTTTCATTGGTTACTGCTGCAATTTAGTCCCGCCCACGGATGCTCCGCCTCATGCGGATGCAAATCATTTTTGCTACACATGTACCACCTAGACGTGTTGCAAAACTACCTGCGAAAAACCTTGAGAGACTTGCAGGAGCAGATTCCCGCAGTTGTAACGATGGACTTGTGCTCGCTCATTAAAATGCTGAATCAACATAGCGTTCTATATCATTTTATTTGTGAGGATTTTTTTCAAAGATGTGCAACTTCTGATGCATTAGTTCACATTTGGGTTTACGAATGCACACATTCTGGGCATGTTCTCAGATTATGAAACACGGGTATGCAAATGTGTTTTGCACCATCTGCGCTGCAACGATTGTAGCGAAAGTGTAAATTGCATGAATCTTTGAAGTTGTGATGCATAGGATAGGATTTGTGCACCTGTGACAGACTTGTGAACTTGTAGACCCTATCTTGTGTTTACAACGGTAGAAAAAATATTTACGACTTCAAATGTACTGTTACACATTTCTGACTTTAGTGTACGCATACAAAATCTGCAGTTACAGGTGCTGAGGACTGTTGCTACGATAATACCTTCGTACTTATGGAGACATGAAAGGAAAATTAAATAAAAGTTGCCTCGATGAACCGCTCATCACAGGACACGCACACACTCACGTGTGTGTGTGTGTGTGTGTGTGTCCTGTGATGAGCGTTTCATCGAGGCAACTTGTGTGCACTCATGCCGCGTGTGAATACATGCGTGCCCTGCGTGTGTGTGTGTGCGTGCGTGCGTGCGTGTACCTGCTTGGTGGCGGCCAGCTTCTTCTGCAGGTGGTCGATGGTCTCCTCGGCCACGCGGATCTTCCTCAGAGCGTCTTCGTCAGCCAGCTTCTTGCTCTCCTTGCGCTCGCGCTCCTCCAGCTCCCGAACGCGCACCCTCAGCTCGTCCACCTGGGGGGGGGGGGGGTGGGGGGGGCGCGCGTCAGAGCAGGGGCGTGGGCCGGGGCTCTCTCCTTACCCAAGAGGCTGAGGTTCATGAGTTCATGTGAGGCCTTCATGCAGACCCACTGCCCACTTTATATCTATCAGCCAGAGAACCCAACACAAGCCTCTCCCCCTGCCCCCCCACCCTCCCCGTGGACCCCCTCCCCCCTGGAGGATAGAGGGTGGACCACCGCTCCCCCAGAGGGTAGAGGGAGGACCAGCGCTCCCCCAGAGGGTAGAGGGAGGACCAGCGCTCCCCCAGAGGGTAGAGGGAGGACCAGCGCTCCCCCAGAGGGTAGAGGGAGGACCAGCGCTCCCCCAGAGGGTAGAGGGAGGACCAGCGCTCCCCCAGAGGATAGAGGGAGGACCAGCGCTCCCCCAGAGGGTAGAGGGAGGACCAGCGCTCCCCCAGAGGGTAGAGGGAGGACCAGCGCTCCCCCAGAGGGTAGAGGGAGGACCAGCGCTCCCCCAGGAGGATAGAGGGAGGACCAGCGCTCCCCCTGAGGGTAGAGGGAGGACCAGCGCTCCCCCAGAGGGTAGAGGGTGGACCAGCGCTCCCCCAGAGGGTAGAGGGAGGACCAGCGCTCCCCCAGAGGGTAGAGGGTGGACCAGCGCTCCCCCAGAGGGTAGAGGGAGGACCAGCGCTCCCCCAGAGGGTAGAGGGTGGACCAGCGCTCCCCCAGAGGGTAGAGGGAGGACCAGCGCTCCCCCAGAGGGTAGAGGGAGGACCAGCGCTCCCCCAGAGGGTAGAGGGAGGACCAGCGCTCCCCCAGAGGGTAGAGGGAGGACCAGCGCTCCCCCAGAGGGTAGAGGGAGGACCAGCGCTCCCCCAGAGGGTAGAGGGTGGAC
Source organism: Gadus chalcogrammus (assembly GCF_026213295.1). NCBI lineage: Eukaryota > Metazoa > Chordata > Actinopteri > Gadiformes > Gadidae > Gadus > Gadus chalcogrammus. The sequence goes on from NC_079429.1 coordinate 340,920, forward strand.
CACCGCTCCCCCAGAGGGTAGAGGGAGGACCAGCGCTCCCCCAGAGGGTAGAGGGAGGACCAGCGCTCCCCCAGAGGGTAGAGGGTGGACCACCGCTCCCCCAGAGGGTAGAGGGAGGACCAGCGCTCCCCCAGAGGGTAGAGGGAGGACCAGCGCTCCCCCAGAGGGTAGAGGGAGGACCAGCGCTCCCCCAGAGGGTAGAGGGAGGACCAGCGCTCCCCCTGGAGGATAGAGGGAGGACCAGCGCTCCCCCAGGAGGATAGAGGGAGGACCAGCGCTCCCCCAGAGGGTAGACCCCCTCACAGGAGCCTCACCTCTGCCTTGGACTTGCGCTCGGCGGCCATGAGCTGGACCTTGTCCCTCTGCTCCTTGGGGGCCGACTTGTACATGTCCAGCAGCAGCTTCATCTCCTTCTGGGACTCCTGCGCCTTCCTGCAGGGACACAGCAGGACCGTTACAGTCAGGCCTTAACCCCGCCCCCGCCCCGCCCCGCCCCACCGACAGACGACCCCGCGGGACCTACTTGAGCTCGGCTCTCAGCATCTTCAGCGTGTCGGAGTCCTTCCTCTTCAGCTCCTCGCTGCGCTGCCGCTCTCTCTCCCGCTCCCTCTCGCGCTCCCGCTCCACCTCGCGCTCCCGCTCCCGGGCCCTCTGTCTCTCCAGCTCCTTCCGCCTCTCCTCCTCCTCCTCCTGGTCCTCCTCCTCCTCCTTCTTCACGTCCAGGGCGTCCCCTGGAGGCTCGTCCAGGACCAGGACGCCGGAGTCTCCGCCCTGGCAACGCAGCTGGGAGGAGGAGGAAGAGGAGGTCAGACACACAACATCAACCACTCATCTCTTCAAAACAAAGGCGTGGAGCACATGAGCCTCAAACTCTCCAGGACCAATCCCGTCGTCCTGAGGCACCACCTCTCTCTCATCGGTTCAGGCAGCTCTTCTGGAGAAGGTGGAGCTAAACCGGGCTGACCCGAGCCCCCACTACCCACCCCCAGTGCGGCAGGCTGACGGAGGCCCCCACCTTGTTGATCTCCATCTGCGTCTCCCTGAGCTTCCTCTTGTAGCGCTGCACGTCGCCCTTCAGCTGCAGGTTGTGGTTCTGCAGGCTGCTGATGAGGTGGCGCATCTCCCTGTTGATGGGGCCTGGAGAACATGTTCTGTATTATGAACTATAAAGATTCACTTAAAAGGCAAGAGATCATTCATTAGCATGACCAACACAACGTTGGAAGCAGTCAGAATGTAAACTGATCTTTGCTTCAGGCCAGGCCGAATGGTGGAGTTAATTGATCTTAACATCTTTATTGAACTATTGAATTGTAAAAGAAAAATGTGTATAAATCGTACTGATATGCACTCAGTAACGCTAGCAAATCCCGAAAATACATAAATAAATATATATATATATATATATTAGGGGTGTAACGGTACACGTATTTGAACCGAACCGTCACGGTACAGGCACTTCGGTGCGGTTACAGAGGTGTACCGCGGTCCGTAAATGTGGCGTGCATAGCGTTAATATGGCGAATGTAAAGGCTTGTTTTGCGGTGCGGAACTTAAAACTTGAAGTCGGAGTTCCCCCCGGACCGTTTAGCCTTATTAGGCTCGGCTCGCACGTGAGCGACCTCCGCGTAGTAGCAGTAGCAGAGCGCGATCGCGACTGTGTGTGGATTGATGTCTACTAGCGAACTGAGAGCGAACTGCATGGCGAGCGACAACAGAAAACCGGAGCTTGAAGATGCCCCCCTGTCATTTAAATCCCAAGTGTGGGAGAACTTTGGATTCCAGGTTAATTATCACAATGGGGAAAGACGAGTGGACAAGTCGAAAGCTGTGTGCAGACATTGTTCAACAGCGATCGTCTATGCAAATGGAAAAAACACATCGAACATGCACAAAATGTTCGCCCCCGGTACAATTTTAACGTGACAGCACCATCCAGGTGTTACTGTCACCGCTGCGAAATGAAAAAAAGTTGTTCAAACCGTTCAAACCCAGCTCCCTACACTATTTAATCAACCCCTACACCTGTCTGGGAATTCAGAACGGGCAAATGCCATCACCAGGTCTATTGGTGTTTTCATTGCCTCTGACCTACGAGAGGCAATGAAAACACCAATAGATTATCAAATACATAAGATGTGATTTAAGTTAAGGCTGCAGTTGCACTTTTATTTAATGATTGATATTTATATTTATGAGAGCTTTAGAGAGCTGCAGGAATATTTTCTTTAAACCCTTAAAGTTTACATACTCTTTGTTTACATACCAGCTTAAAGAGCCTAGACTGAGCATTAACACTGGATTTTTCATAAATTTTATGTTAGGGTTATTGGAGAATTGCTGCAGTATTTTTTTTATATTTGTTACACATTTTATTTGTATGTTTCATACTGACAGCTAAAACTATTGTGTTTAATTCGTTACTAATTAAACTTATGTTCGTTCTGTCAAGCAATCCGTTTTTTCACCATAACTATGAACCGAACCGTCCTGTACCGTACCGTGACTTCAAAACCGAGGTACGTACCGAACCGTGACTGTTGTGTACCGTTACACCCCTAATATATATATATATATACACACACACAATAAAAATAACATTATTTTACGCAATTACATAGCAATTTCCACCCGGTACAACCCTCTCCTGTCAGTACTGACCCACCCGGTATAACCCTCTCCTGTCAGTACTGACCCACCCGCTATAACCCTCTCCTGTCAGTACTGACCCACCCGGTATAACCCTCTCCTGTCAGTACTGACCCACCCGGTATAACCCTCTCCTGTCAGTACTGACCCACCCGGTATAACCCTCTCCTGTCAGTACTGACCCACCCGGTATAACCCTCTCCTGTCAGTACTGACCCACCCGGTATAACCCTCTCCTGTCAGTACTGACCCACCCGCTATAACCCTCTCCTGTCAGTACTGACCCACCCGGTATAACCCTCTCCTGTCAGTACTGACCCACCCGGTATAACCCTCTCCTGTCAGTACTGACCCACCCGGTGTAACCCTCTCCTGTCAGTACTGACCCACCCGGTATAACCAACTCCTGTCAGTACTGACCCACCCGGTATAACCCTCCTGTCAGTACTGACCCACCCGGTATAACCAACTCCTGTCAGTAGTGATCGATGGCATCAACCCGTCAGTACTGGTCCACGTGGTTTAACCCAGTCAGTATTGATCCAGTCAGTACTGGTATAACCCCGTCAGTAGTAGTACTGGTATAACCTGGTCGGTACTGATCCAGGGTTAGTATAGTATAGGGTTAGTTGGTATAACCCGGTCGGTACTGATCCAGGGTTAGTATAGTAAAGGGTTAGTTGGTATAACCCGGTCGGTACTGATCCAGGGTTAGTATAGTATAGGGTTAGTTGGTATAACCCGGTCGGTACTGATCCAGGGTTAGTATAGTATAGGGTTAGTTGGTATAACCCGGTCGGTACTGATCCAGGGTTAGTATAGTATAGGGTTAGTTGGTATAACCCGGTCGGTACTGATCCAGGGTTAGTATAGTATAGGGTTAGTTGGTGTAACCCGGTCGGTACTGATCCAGGGTTAGTATAGTATAGGGTTAGTTGGTATAACCCGGTCGGTACTGATCCAGGGTTAGTATAGTATAGGGTTAGTTGGTATAACCCGGTCGGTACTGATCCAGGGTTAGTATAGTATAGGGTTAGTTGGTGTAACCCGGTCGGTACTGATCCAGGGTTAGTATAGTATAGGGTTAGTTGGTGTTACCCGGTCGGTACTGATCCAGGGTTAGTATAGTATAGGGTTAGTTGGTGTTACCCGGTCGGTACTGATCCAGGGTTAGTATAGTATAGGGTTAGTTGGTGTAACCCGGTCGGTACTGATCCAGGGTTAGTATAGTATAGGGTTAGTTGGTGTTACCCGGTCGGTACTGATCCAGGGTTAGTATAGTATAGGGTTAGTTGGTGTAACCCGGTCGGTACTGATCCAGGGTTAGTATAGTATAGGGTTAGTTGGTGTAACCCGGTCGTTGCTCCTACCTGCTTGCTCGTTGGCGGCCAGGTTCTGCTCGAACTCGATGCGCAGCATCTCGTACTCCTTCCTGACCTGGGCTAGTGTGTCCTCCAGCTGGATCACCTCCGTCCTCAGCTTCTTCTGCAGGGACAGCTCGTCGCTCTGGGGTCAGAGGGGTCAGAGGGAACCGCAGGGTCAGAGGGCACAGGGGGGTCAGAGGACAAAGTGGGGTCAGAGGGCTCAGAGGGCACAGCGGGCACAGCGGGGTCAGAGGGCACAGGGGGGTCAGAGGACACAGCGGGGTCAGAGGGCACAGCGGGGTCAGAGGCCACCGCGGGGTCAGAGGCCACCGCGGGGTCAGAGGGCACAGGGGGGTCAGAGGGCACAGTGGGGTCAGAGGGCACAGGGGGGTCAGAGGGGTCAGAGGGCACCGCGGGGTCAGAGGGCACAGCGGGAGTCAGAGGCCACCGCGGGGTCAGAGGCCACCGCGGGGTCAGAGGCCACCGCGGGGTCAGAGGCCACCGCGGGGTCAGAGGCCACCGCGGGGTCAGAGGGGTGTCAGAGGGCACCGCGGGGTCAGAGGCCACCGCGGGGTCGGAGGGCAGAGGGGGGGCAGAGGGGGGTCAGAGGGGTCAGAGGGGTCAGAGGACACAGCGGGGGTCAGAGGGCACTGCGGGGGTCAAGGGCACTGCAGGGGTCAGACGGCACCGCGGGGGTCAGAGGGCACCGCGGGGGTCGGAGGGCACAGCAGGGGTCAGAGGGCACTGCGGGAGTCAGAGGGCACTGCGGGGGTCAGAGGGCACCGCGGGGGTCAGAGGGCACCGCGGGGGTCAGAGGGCACCGCGGGGGTCAGAGGGCACCGCGGGGGTCAGAGGGCACCGCGGGGGTCGGAGGGCACCGCGGGGGTCGGAGGGCACAGCGGGGGTTCCCCTCCCTTCCCCCCTCATTGGTTTATACCCTCTAAACCCGTTGTTTGAGGACTTATTTCTGCTGCCATTGTGAAGCACTTAGCAGCATGCACTTTGAAGATCCTCAATAAGATTATTATAAGATAGCATAAAGAAAAAGATAGCATAAAGATAGCATAAAGATAAAGATAGCATAAATGTAAAGATAGCATAAAGATAGCATGAAGGTAAAGATAGCAAAAAGGTAAAGATAGCATAAAGATAGCATGAAGGTAAAGATAGCATAAAGATAAAGATAGCATAAAGATAGCATAAAGGTAAAGATAGCATAAAGATAGGATAAAGATAGCATTAAGGTAAAGATATTATAAAGATAGCATAAAGGTAAAGATAGCAGAAAGATAGCAGAAAGGTAAAGATAGCATAAAGATAGCATAAAGGTAAAGATAGCATAAAGTTAGCATGAAGGTAAAGATAGCATAAAGATAAAGATAGCATAAAGATATCATAAAGGTAAAGATATCATAAAGATATCAAGGTAAAGATAGCATAAAGATAGCATAAAGATAAAGATAGCATAAAGATAGCATGAAGGTAAAGATAGCATAAAGATAGCATGAAGGTAAAGATAGCATAAAGATAAAGATAGCATAAAGGTAAAGATAGCATAAAGATAGCATGAAGATAAAAATAGCATAAAGATAGCATAAAGATAAAGATAGCATAAAGATAGCATAAAGGTAAAGATAGCATAAAGAAAGCATAAAGGTAAAGATAGCATAAAGGTAAAGATAAAGATAGCATAAAGATAAAGATAGCATAAAGGTAAAGATAGCATAAACATAAAGATAGCATAAAGATAGCATAAAGATAAAGATAGCATAAAGGAAGGAGAGCTTTTGGTTGGGGGCGGGGCTTCAGTCCCATCCACGGGGCGGGGCTTCAGTCCCTGGGCTCCGGGGACCGGCCCGTGTCGGGGACCGGCCCGTGGCGGGGACCGGCCCATGGCGGGGACCGGCCCGTGGCGGGGGCCAGTGGTCGTAGTACAGGGGCTGAACTGGTTACCGCAGCAGCAGCTGGCCCTGCTTAGCGATCACTGATTGGTGGTAATGATCTGGATTCTATTGTGTATGAAGGAACGTGAGCGTGTAAACAGGCTGGGAGGAGAACATGGCAGTGCTGTGTACTCATGAAAAAACAACAACAGCATTGTTGCCCAGGCTGCGATGAATGTTCTGCTCCAACACTGCCCCGCAGCCCGCCTGGATGTCATCACAAGCATCCATCCTGTTTAGCATCCACACATTTGTTTGTAAACACGTGTGTGCGTGTGCATATTTATGAAATGTGTGTGTGATGATAATGAAGCCTTCCCCCTTAGCGACAGAAACCCTGTTTGGAAACAAGGCCTGGTGGGCCTGGTGGGAACCTCTAGCAGAGGAACCTCTAGAAGGAACCTGTAGCAGGAACCTGTAGCAGAGGAACCTGTAGCAGGAACCTCTAGCAGAGGAACCTCGAGCAGGAACCTGTAGCAGAGGAACCTGTAGCAGAGGAACCTGTAGCAGGAACCTCTAGCAGAGGAACCTGTAGCAGGAACCTCTAGCAGGAACCTCTAGCAGAGGAACCTGTAGCAGGAACCTCTAGCAGAGGAACCTGTAGCAGGAACCTCTAGCAGAGGAACCTGTAGCAGGAACCTCTAGCAGAGGAACCTGTAGCAGAGGAACCTGTAGCAGGAACCTCTAGCAGAGGAACCTGTAGCAGGAACCTGTAGCAGAGGAACCTGTAGCAGAGGAACCTGTAGCAGGAACCTCTAGCAGAGGAACCTGTAGCAGGAACCTGAAGCAGCTCCCCCCCAGGTCAGGTCAGGTCAGGTCAGGTCAGGTGCCCCCCTCCCCCCCCAGGTCAGGTGCCCCCCTCCCCAGGTGGCAGCCCGGTACCTCCATGTGCTCTATCTGCCGGAGGTGGGCGTTCTTGGCGGTCAGCAGCAGGGCCCTGGCCTCGTCCAGCTGGGTCTTCACCCCCAGAGACTCGTTGTAGAGCAGGGAGAACTGGGACTGGAGACACTTGTACTCTGACGTCTCCTTCACCACCTCCTCTGGGATGTTACGCAGGTCCATCTGGGAGGAGGAGGAGGAGGAGGAGGAGGAGGAGGAGGAGGAGAGAGAGAGAGAGAGGAGGAGGAGAGGGGGAGGAGGAGGAGAGAGTTTGAGAAGAGGAGGTGGTCTGCTCTGAGCGTAGGGCTTCCTGCCCTCACTGGTGGCTCTCTGTGAACGTGTTGCTTGTTTTTGAGGACTCCTCAGTTGCTCAACGGGATAAGGGCAGTAAGGACTGGACCAACTGGATAAGGGCGGTAAGGACTGGACCAACTGGATAAGGGCGGTAAGGACTGGACCAACTGGATAAGGGCGGTAAGGACTGGACCAACTGGATAAGGGCAGTAAGGACTGGACCAACTGGATAAGGGCAGTAAGGACTGGACCAACTGGATAAGGGCGGTAAGGACTGGACCAACTGGATAAGGGCGGTAAGGACTGGACCAACTGGATAAGGGCGGTAAGGACTGGACCAACGGGATAAGGGCGGTAAGGACTGGACCAACGGGATAAGGGCGGTAAGGACTGGACCAACTGGATAAGGGCAGTAAGGACTGGACCAACTGGATAAGGGCAGTAAGGACTGGAAAAGTGAACTCCACACGACCTCATGTTGGGGACAGAATGTGGGCGGAGGAGGAAGGGAAGGCTGGCAGTGGTTAAGGTGAAAGGTCATGGTCTTCTATGACCCGTTTGATTAACGACTGTGGTAGAGCGGGGCTCTGATAGGTGAACATGACTCCCTCTGGACCAATAGAAGGGCTCTGAGAGGTGAACAGGACTCCCTCTGGACCAATAGAAGGGCTCTGAGAGGTGAACAGGACTCCCTCTGGACCAATAGAAGGGCTCTGAGAGGTGAACAGGACTCCCTCTGGACCAATAGAAGGGCTCTGAGAGGTGAACAGGACTCCCTCTGGACCAATAGAAGGGCTCTGAGAGGTGAACTCCCTCTGGACCAATAGAAGGGCTCTGAGAGGTGAACAGGACTCCCTCTGGACCAATAGAAGGGCTCTGAGAGGTGAACTCCCTCTGGACCAATAGAAGGGCTCTGAGAGGTGAACAGGACTCCCTCTGGACCAATAGAAGGGCTCTGAGAGGTGAACTCCCTCTGGACCAATAGAAGGGCTCTGAGAGGTGAACAGGACTCCCTCTGGACCAATAGAAGGGCTCTGAGAGGTGAACTCCCTCTGGACCAATAGAAGGGCTCTGAGAGGTCAACAGGACTCCCTCTGGACCAATAGAAGGGCTCTGAGAGGTGAACAGGACTCCCTCTGGACCAATAGAAGGGCTCTGAGAGGTGAACAGGCCTCCCTCTGGACCAATAGAAGGGCTCCGAGAGGTGAACAGGACTCCCTCTGGACCAATAGAAGGGCTCTGAGAGGTGAACTCCCTCTGGACCAATAGAAGGGCTCTGAGAGGTGAACAGGACTCCCTCTGACCAATAGAAGGGCTCTGAGAGGTGAACTCCCTCTGGACCAATAGAAGGGCTCTGATAGGTGAACATGACTCCCTCTGGACCAATAGAAGGGCTCCGAGAGGTGAACAGGACTCCCTTCTGGACCAATAGAAGGGCTCTGAGAGGTGAACTCCCTCTGGACCAATAGAAGGGCTCTGATAGGTGAACATGACTCCCTCTGGACCAATAGAAGGGCTCTGAGAGGTGAACAGGACTCCCTCTGACCAATAGAAGGGCTCTGATAGGTGAACAGGACTCCCTCTGGACCAATAGAAGGGCTCTGAGAGGTGAACTCCCTCTGGACCAATAGAAGGGCTCTGAGAGGTGAACAGGACTCCCTCTGGACCAATAGAAGGGCTCTGAGAGGTGAACAGGACTCCCTCTGACCAATAGAAGGGCTCTGATAGGTCTGAACAGGACTCCCTCTGGACCAATAGAAGGGCACTGAGAGGTGAACAGGACTCCCTCTGACCAATAGAAGGGCTCTGAGAGGTGAACAGGACTCCCTCTGACCAATAGAAGGGCTCTGAGAGGTGAACTCCCTCTGGACCAATAGAAGGGCTCTGAGAGGTGAACAGGACTCCCTCTGACCAATAGAAGGGCTCTGATAGGTCTGAACAGGACTCCCTCTGACCAATAGAAGGGCTCTGAGAGGTGAACAGGACTCCCTCTGGACCAATAGAAGGGCTCTGAGAGGTGAACAGGACTCCCTCTGGACCAATAGAAGGGCTCTGAGAGGTGAACTCCCTCTGGACCAATAGAAGGGCTCTGAGAGGTGAACAGGACTCCCTCTGGACCAATAGAAGGGCTCTTAGAGGTGAACTCCCTCTGGACCAATAGAAGGGCTCTGATAGGTCTGAACAGGACTCCCTCTGACCAATAGAAGGGCTCTGAGAGGTGAACAGGACTCCCTCTGGACCAATAGAAGGGCTCTGAGAGGTGAACTCCCTCTGGACCAATAGAAGGGCTCTGAGAGGTGAACTCCCTCTGGACCAATAGAAGGGCTCTGATAGGTCTGAACAGGACTCCCTCTGACCAATAGAAGGGCTCTTAGAGGTGAACAGGACTCACCTTCAGCTTCTCGCTCTCTCTCACCGCCTCCTGCAGCTCCAGCTGCAGCTTCTCCAGCTCCGCCATGCGGCTGTTGGCCACCTCCTGGTTCTGCTCCAGCTCTGCATTCAGGCTCTCGAACTGAAGTCAACATAAACACACACACACACACACACACACACACACACACACACACACACACACACACACACACACACACACACACACACACACACACACACACACACACACACACACACACACACACACACACACACACACACACACACAGTGTAAACACAGGGCGGATGGAAGAAATGTGGAACGTAAACAAACGCATGCACCGCATCTCTCTGTGTGATGTCACCGGGCCTTGAATAAGACGCTCTATACAGTCTGCATAGACCCACTCTATATAGACTGACTCTATAGTCTCCAGACTAACTCTAGTCTCACTCTATATAGACCCATACCCCCACTCTACATAGACCCATAGACCCACTCTACATAGACCCACTCTACATAGACCCACTCTACATAGACCCATAGACCCACTCTACATAGACCCACTCTACATAGTCTCACTCTACATAGACCCACTCTACATAGACCCACTCTACATAGTCTCACTCTATATAGACCCATAGCCCCACTCTATATAGACCCATAGACCCACTCTATATAGACCCACTCTACATAGTCTCACTCTACATAGACCCATAGACCCACTCTACATAGACCCACTCTACATAGTCTCACTCTACATAGACCCATAGACCCACTCTACATAGACCTACTCTACATAGTCTCACTCTACATTGACCCATAGACCCACTCTACATAGACCCACTCTACATAGTCTCACTCTATATAGACCCATAGCCCCACTCTATATAGACCCACTCTACATAGACCCACTCTACATAGACCCACTCTACATAGACCCACTCTATATAGACCCATAGCCCCACTCTACGTAGACCCACTCTACATAGACCCACTCTACATAGACCCACTCTACATAGACCCACTCTACATAGACCCACTCTACATAGTCTCACTCTATATAGACCCACTCTACATAGTCTCACTCTACATAGTCCCACTCTATATAGACCCATAGACTCACTCTACATTGTCTCACTCTACATTGTCCCACTCTATATAGACCCATAGCCCCACTCTATATAGACCCACTCTACAGTCTCACTCTACATAGTCCCACTTTACATAGTCCCACTCTATATAGTCTCACTCTATATAGACCCATAGACCCACTCTACAGTCTCACTCTACATAGTCCCACTTTACATAGTCCCACTCTATATAGTCTCACTCTATATAGACCCATAGACTCACTCTACATTCTACATAGTCTCACTCTACATTGTCTCACTCTACATTTTCCCACTCTATATAGACCCATAACCCCACTCTACATAGACCCACTCTACATAGACCCACTCTACATAGACCCACTCTACAGTCCCGAGGGCACCAGGTGTGTCCCATGCCCCCCCCCGCCCCAGTAGGGTCTCAGAGGACCCCTGAGGTCTGACATGAGGAACCCGTCTGCTGAAGGCCCATGTTTACGTCTCTAAAGTGTGCTGAGCGTTAGGATAAACCCGCTTTGATCTCCTCCACTGATTAGTTTACATTATTCATTGTTTCCCCGCCGGCCGCCAACTCAAACAGCACCGAGCGCTGGGAGTGAGTCAGGGGCGCACGGCCTCAGCACCGAGCTGGGAGTGAGTCAGGGGCGCACGGCCTCAGCACTGAGCTGGGAGTGAGTCAGGGGCGCCCGGCCTCAGCACCGAGCTGGGAGTGAGTCAGGGGTGCACGGCCTCAGCACTGAGCAGCTAGAGGGCCTCACTGAGCAGCAGGGGGGCTGGGGGGTACGGCTGGGGGGCTGTGGGGTACGGGGGTACGGCTGGGGGGTACAGCTGTGGGGTACGGCTGGGGGGCTGGGGGGTACTGCTGGGGGGTACGGCTGGGGCAGACTGGAGGCTCTGGGACGTGGAGCCCCCTGTCCTTCCTGCTAACGGGGGGGTCATGGGGTGGATACCTTCTGGATGTTGAGGGTGATCTGGCCTCCTGGAAGGCCTCCTGAGCTGCCCGTGCTGTTGTACCCCGAGTTCAGCTGTGGACCACAAACACATCAGAGCCCGACTCAGAGGCAGGAGTAAAGCAGAGGAGCGTCTGTGCCTTTAAAAGGTTTAGCGGGAGGCTGGTGTTTGTTGACATTGTGATGTTGAGATGTAAACAATATGAGCTGCAGGCACGCTCTCACGACAACGTCACCGCCAGACCAGCTGGTCAGCAGACATCCCGTACAACAGACACACACAACCCAGTGGTCCACACGCACCTGGTCCATCCCCTCCGCCAGCAGCTTGTTCAGCTTCTGCTCTCTCTTGCGGAGCTTCTCGATGTCCCACTGCAGGTCCTCCACCGTGGTCTCCATCTCAGACACCTTGGTCTCCGAGCCCATCACCTTGTCCACCAGCTCGTTGTGCTGCGGGGGGGGAGACCGGGCTCATGAATCCCTTAGAGCGCCCCCCAGTGGCGACCAGCCGTAAGGCCTCTACCTCCGTAGCAGTAAGGGTTGTTACGGTGGCAGGTCGTTAGAGTGGGCAGGTCGTTAGGTGGGCAGGTCGTTAGGTGGGCAGGTCGATAGGGTAGTGGATGTTAGGGTGGTAGTCGCTAGGGTACGGGTCGTTACAGTACGGCTCGTTAGGGTGGCAGGTCGTTAGAGTAGTAGGTCGTTAGGTGGGCAGGTCGTTACGCTACGAGTCGTTACGATAACAACCTGTACTGTAACGACCTGTACCCCAAGTGGTCGTTGCTTATTGAGCTTTTGTTGACATTTAATTTAGTTAATATGCATTTCCCTCCCTCTCCGCTACGCAGCGTTGACTTCATGCTCCCCATCTCCCAGTAATCCCCCCCCGACGGTGCGTACCTCCAGGGACATCTTGTGGTGCCTACCCTGCAGGAAGGAGGCCAGGTCCTGTCTGCGGCCGTTCTCCTCCAGCAGGGCGCGGTTCATCCCCAACACGTCTGAGCGGGGCTCGTCTCCGCTCGCTGGGGACCGAGGGACACGGTTACACAACGGCCGGGTCCTTTAGATATCAGCAGGATGGAGCCTGCCTCAGCCCTCTAATGCAGACATCGCCCCCTCCAGGTGAGGGCCCTCATTGGGCAATGGTAAGACAAGCGCATGCACAGATGTCCATCCTTAAGTATCAGATACAGCCGACCAAGACCCTTGCTTGTATTTCAGTGATGTTCCTGCTTTGAGGGGGTGTACACCACGTCACACCCCCCCTGTAAGCCCTGGTCCTCACCTGCTTCCTGCACGTGTCTACACAGGCTGTTGATGTGGGAGTGCAGCCGGTCGAACACGCACACCAGGCAGGCCACCGCCTCCTTGCTGAACTGCATGCGGTCCTGCAGCTGCAGGGCGACCTCCTCCTCGCCGCTGTGGTCCAGCGTGGCCAGCAGCACCTTGGCCGGCTCGCTGAGCGCAGGCCCCGCCGCGCCGTCTGGAGGGGGGGCAGGGTTAGCGCTGGGTTCGCTGCTTCAAAGGCGGCAGCGGCGGTACGATGCTGAACGCCAACGCTCGCTTTGGACTTGGGGCAGCCAACAACGACGCTGGATGTTATCATCCCAGCAGGGAAGGCCCACCTATCAGAGGCTTTGTACGAAGCCACAGTACAGAGCTGGTCGAAGGACGCTCTCTTATGCTCCTCCTCCTCATGCTCTGATTAACAGTCCGTGACATGGGTCACAACACAAGGTACGAACCCAGTTTAGAAAAACTAAATAAATCAAGCAGATAGAAGGAGAATCATTCAAAAGACAAAGGACATCATTGGTGCATTTCCTGTACTTTGTTTGGCTGCAGCCTCTCCCTAGTCGGCCGGACCGACGGTACGGTGCTACCGGGAAGTCTCTCACCGAGGGCGGCTGGGTGGGGGGGCTCCGTGGGCCGGGGTGGGGCCTCGGCCCCTCCATCAGGGGGTGGGGGCGGCTCCTTCTGCTGCTCCTCCTGGGCGTCTCCGTCGGGAGGTGGGGGTGCAGTGGGGGCCGGGGGGGCCGGAGCCCCGCCGTCCTCCATGGGGGCCGGGGGCAGGGCTGAGGAGGCAGGGGGAGGGGCTGAGGGGGCAGGGGGGGGGGGAGCGGCCGGTTTGATGCGTTGGCGCATGACGCCGACTTTTTCCTCCAACTGTGGAACGGAGAGGGTATTAAGAGACATAGCTGGGACCAGTACAACGTCTGAACAGGACGTAGCTGGGACCAGTACAACGTCTGAACAGGACGTAGCTGGGACCAGTACAACGTCTGAACAGGACGTAGCTGGGACCAGTACAACTTCTGAACAGGACGTAACTGGGACCAGTACAACGTCTGAACAGGACGTAGCTGGGACCAGTACAACGTCTGAACAGGACGTAGCTGGGACCAGTACAACGTCTGAACAGGACGTAGCTGGGACCAGTACAACGTCTGAACAGGACGTAGCTGGGACCAGTACAATGTCTTGACAGGACGTACCCGAGACCAGTACAATGTCCTAACATGACATACCTGAGACCAGTACCGGTTCACGATCAGGAGGGTTGTGTCGTCCGTGGCCTGTCTCTTCTCCAGCTTCTCGATTTTCTCTCGCAGCTCATCCTCCATGGCCTGCCTCTGCTCCAGGCGCTCACACAGCTTCTTGTTCTTGAACTGAATTACTTTAAGGTCCATTTCCTCCTGCATCACATAAGACAGTATACAAGTCAACCATGCGAGTCCAAAATAGTACTATGCATTGTGTGGCATCTTATCCTAGCGATCTCTGCTGGAATGGGTTAACCTAGTGATTCTTAGTGCTTGGCACTCGTTTCTACTAACATCCTGAATGAACCGACAGCGATTGTTGTTTCTCTTTCTTCTGACAAATGTACTTATTGAAGGTTGCTGTGGATAAAAGCGTCTGCCGAATGTTCTAAATGTAAATGTAAAATGGACGTAGATGTGAACCCCCTGGACACAGGTAGACCATCACAGGTAGACCAGGCGGGCAGCAGCCACTCACCGTAGATGACACGCCGCCGATCCGGATGGGCTCGATCAGCGTTGTTGTGGTCTTCTCCTCTTTTTTGCTCTTCTTCTCCGGTGGGCCCGGGGGGCTATCCCCTCCCGAGGGTCGCTTCCCTCCCCCGGTACCTGACATGATGATATCTGAGATAAAAATAAAATATAGGTTCAAGATTAAGCATGAAGTACTACCATATAAACATTTAAGTTTTTATTTGTTTTTAAACTGATTCCTGGTCAGTGATGGGACATATACTGGAAACCGATTGGAAGGTTGAACAATTGATGATCGTCTTCATTATAATATATTTCGTCTTTCGATATTTATTTTGTTTATTACTTTAAGATCACGGTAGCTTATCTTTCCAAGCTAGCGATGCAGTCTTGCTAATAGGCTAGCGCAGTAGCTTCATTAGTTATTGTAAATTAATGAATCAACAATAGTCCGAATTTTCTATGAACGCAAAACAAACCACAAACGACATAAACATCTGTTGCCACCATGTAGGAATATATTGCCATATCTTTCTGTTTTCCAACAAATAATACAAACCTCTTAACAGGTAGCAACTGCAGCCGAGGAGTCCGGACGCCACAGGAAATGACCACGAGACATTTCCGGTATTGCTATTGTTTTTAATTTACAAAACTACCAATGCTGTCATTTGACTCGAATATATTACTTGATATCAATTTATTTGTTTTCCGAAACTCTATATATTAAAAAACACGTTATTTCTGCTGCCGGAAAACTGGAGACTCCTACACTCCCGGTCACACGGTGGCGCTGCGCTCCGCGGCTCCTGGTGGCAGACGGCAGTCGAGGAGGAGAGCTCTCGGTCTACGGTTCCAGGAGTGTTGACATTTCTTTGGTTATTTTAGATCCCTAAATGTCTTTTTATTACCGTATATCTAAATGGTAAGTCGTTTCCTGTTGGGAGAATGGGGTAAACATTTTGAAGACCAAGATAACCTGGCTACCCATGGTGTCATCTATACGTTTATAAGTGTTTATAACTCATTCATGTAGTCCCGACGTTCTCTCTAATTAAATTACTTGAAACAAGCGGTTCTCTGCAGGTTTCGGGTGAGCGTTGTCAAACTTTAACATCGGCTATTATTTATCTGACTGTTTCCTCTTTTCATAAATCGTCATAGATTTCTAACTTGGTGCGATGACGAAAGATATACTAGTTGGAGATGAACTGCCCGACTGGGTAGGGGCCAAGGAATTCTACCAGAAGTATGATCCTAAGGAGGTGATCGGCAGGTCAGTCCGTTACTAAAGGTGATCGATACAAACCGAGTCGAATCGGCCTGATGGTTGTCATGAGCGGCTGCCTCCCTGCTGTTTCAGGGGTGTGAGCAGCGTGGTGCGCCGGTGTGTGCACAGACACACCGGACAGGAGCTGGCGGTGAAGATCATTGAGATCACAGCCGAGAAGATGACAGCGGAGCAGCTGGAGGAGGTGAAGAGCGCCACGTTAAAGGAGATACAAGTTCTTAACATGGTGAAGGGACATTCCTCCATCAGTAAGTTGGTGTTTCCCTCTCAGTAGGTGTTAAAGATGCGGTTGTTGTAGCTCAATAGTAACTGATATTCAAATCGATCCCTCAGTTACCCTCATCGATTCCTACGAATCCACCACCTTCATCTTTCTGGTGTTTGACCTGTGAGTATGAACTATTCAGTGATGTCAGGATTGGCAAGGCATGAGCAACAAGGCTGGCTGGGTAATGATTGTCTTGTTGTTACTTTTCCACTTAAAGCATGCGGAGAGGAGAACTCTTTGACTACCTCACAGAGAAGGTGACTCTGAGTGAGAAGGAGACCAGGTGAGCCCACAGTAACGCTGTTCTACCGTTGACCACACGTATGACCCTGTACCTGTCTGTGGCGCTGCCTGCCCCCCTCCTCTGAGGATCCATCAGCTGTCTGTGTCTGCCAGGAGCCTGATGCGGGCTCTGCTGGAGGCCGTCCAGTACCTCCACTCCCGGAACATCGTCCATCGCGACCTGAAGCCCGAGAACATCCTGCTGGACGACCAGGGACTCCTCAAGCTCTCCGACTTCGGCTTCTCCGTGCAGCTGCCGCCCGGGCAGAAGCTGAGAGGTAGAGGGCCTCGGCTCAGCCTCCACAGGGCAGTAGTGGCCTCCTCCTGGAGCTGGGGTCCTACTCAGGGTGTAGTGGCTTCCTCCTGGAGCTGGCGTCCTACTCAGTGTGTAGTGCCCTCCTCCTGGAGCTGGGGTCCTACTCAGTGTGTAGTGGCCTCCTCCTGGAGCTGGGGTCCTACTCAGTGTGTAGTGCCCTCCTCCTGGAGCTGGGGTCCTACTCAGTGTGTAGTGGCCTCCTCCTGGAGCTGGGGTCCTACTCAGTGTGTAGTGGCCTCCTCCTGGAGCTGGCGTCCTACTCAGTGTGTAGTGGCCTCCTCCTGGAGCTGGGGTCCTACTCAGTGTGTAGTGGCCTCCTCCTGGAGCTGGGGTCCTACTCAGTGTGTAGTGGCCTCCTCCTGGAGCTGGGGTCCTACTCAGTGTGTAGTGGCCTCCTCCTGGAGCTGGGGTCCTACTCAGTGTGTAGTGGCCTCCTCCTGGAGCTGGGGTCCTACTCAGTGTGTTGTCGTGTGTTCCAGAACTCTGTGGAACCCCGGGCTACCTGGCTCCAGAGATCCTGAAATGCTCCATGGATGAAACGCACCCCGGTTATGGGCAGGAGGTGGACCTGTGAGTTGTTGATCTGAACTAGGCACTGTTGGGGTTAGGGGTTGAGTCCCCCTGGTGTCCCCTGACCTTCACCTCTCTGTGTCTCTGACTCCTCCCCTGTGTCTCTGACTCCTCCCCTGCTTCTCTGACTCCTCCCCTGTGTCTCTGACTCCTCCCCTGCTTCTCTGACTCCTCCCCTGTGTCTCTGACTCCTCTCCTACTTCTCTGACTCCTCCCCTGTGTCTCTGACTCCTCCCCTGCGTCTCTGACTCCTCCCCTGCGTCTGACTCCTCCCCTGTGTCTCTGACTCCTCCCCTGTGTCTCTGACTCCTCCCCTGTGTCTCTGACTCCTCCCCTGCGTCTCTGACTCCTCCCCTGTGTCTCTGACTCCTCCCCTGTGTCTCTGACTCCTCCCCTGTCTCTGACTCCTCCCCTGTGTTTCTGACTCCTCCCCTGTGGAGGGCAGCTGGGCGTGTGGTGTGATCCTGTACACGCTGCTGGCCGGCTCGCCGCCCTTCTGGCACCGGAAGCAGATGCTGATGCTGCGGATGATCATGGAGGGGCGCTACCAGTTCAGCTCCCCGGACTGGGACGACCGCTCGGACACGGTCCGGGACCTGGTGAGCCTCGTCCCCCTGACGGACCCCTGGGTGGACCGGGGACACTACGGGCCCCCCTGACGGACCCCTGGGTGGACCGGGGACACTACGGGGCCCCTGACGGACCCCTGGGTGGACCGGGGACACTACGGGCCCCCTGACGGACCCCTGGGTGGACTGGGGACACTACGGGGCCCCCTGACGGACCCCTGGGTGGACCGGGGACACTACGGGCCCCCTGACGGACCCCTGGGTGGACCGGGGACACTACGGGCCCCCCCTGACGGACCCCTGGGTGGACCGGGGACACTACGGGCCCCCTGGGTGGACTGGGGACACTACGGGGCCCCTGGGTGGACTGGGGACACTACGGGCCCCCTGACGGACCCCTGGGTGGACCGGGGACACTACGGGCCCCCTGGGTGGACTGGGGACACTACGGGCCCCCTGACGGACCCCTGGGTGGACCGGGGACACTACGGGCCCCCTGGGTGGACTGGGGACACTACGGGCCCCCTGACGGACCCCTGGGTGGACCGGGGACACTACGGGCCCCCTGACGGACCCCTGGGTGGACTGGGGACACTACGGGCCCCCTGGGTGGACTGGGGACACTACGGGCCCCCTGACGGACCCCTGGGTGGACTGGGGACACTACGGGCCCCCTGGGTGGACTGGGGACACTACGGGCCCCCTGACGGACCCCTGGGTGGACCGGGGACACTACGGGCCCCCTGGGTGGACCAGGGACACTACGGGCCCCCCCTGACGGACCCCTGGGTGGACCGGGGACACTACGGGCCTCTCGCTGAGCACTTACACAACAAACACAATGCTTAGAAAGTTGAAGGCGCTGCAGTTATCACCAGAATACAATCAGTAATGACAGGGTTAGCCAATCAACAAGCAGAACCCATCAGGTCGATGGTGGTCTAATGGTCTGTACCCCCACCATCGACCTGATGGTGGGGGTACAGACCATTAGACCCCCATCAGGTCCATGGTGGGGGTACAGACCATTAGACCCCATCAGGTCCATGGTGGGGGTACAGACCATTAGACCCCCATCAGGTCCATGGTGGGGGTACAGACCATTAGACCCCATCAGGTCCATGGTGGGGGTACAGACCATTAGACCCCATCAGGTCCATGGTGGGGGTACAGACCATTAGACCCCATCAGGTCCATGGTGGGGGTACAGACCATTAGACCCCCATCAGGTCCATGGTGGGGGTACAGACCATTAGACCCCCATCAGGTCCATGGTGGGGGTACAGACCATTAGACCCCATCAGGTCCATGGTGGTCTAATGGTCATTGGTTCCTCTCCCCCAGGTGGCCCGCCTGCTGCTGGTGGAGCCGGCGGGCCGCCTGACCGCCCAGCAGGCCCTGGCCCACCCCTTCTTCAGGCAGTACCAGAGGGAGGACGCCCGCGTCTTCAGCCCCAGGAAGAGCTTCAGGGTGAGGCCGGGGGGGGGGGGGGGCAGGGGGTGAGGCCGGGGGGGGGGGGGGGGGGGGGTGAGGCCAGAAGGGGAGGGGCCAGACCCAGCTCCATTTCTGTTCCCAGTATTCATCTTTCTCTTTACTCTGAATCTCAGCTTCTATTAAGACCCGTCATGATGAGCAGGAGGGCTCGCCCGGGAGGATCAGGCCCCGGGCCCCGGGGCCTGAACCCGGGGCCCGGGGCCTGACCCTCTAACCTGGTGCCTGTCTCTGGTCTGGACCCTGACCCTCTAACCTGGTGCCTGTCTCTGGTCTGGACCCTGACCCTCTAACCTGGTGCCTGTCTCTGGTCTGGACCCTGACCCTCTAACCTGGTGCCTGTCTCTGGTCTGGACCCTGACCCTCTAACCTGGTGCCTGTCTCTGGTCTGGACCCTGACCCTCTAACCTGGTGCCTGTCTCTGGTCTGGACCCTGACCCTCTAACCTGGTGCCTGTCTCTGGGCGCGATGCAGGTTCTGATCCTGAGCGTGCTGGCCTGCATCCGGATGTACGGCCGCTACCGCCGGCTGCGCCCCCTGACGCGGGAGGTGCTGGCCCGGGACCCCTACTCCGTCAGGGGCATCCGCCGGCTCATCGACGGCTGCGCCTTCCGGATCTACGGCCACTGGGTGAAGAAGGGCGAGCAGCAGAACCGGGCCGCTCTCTTCCAGAACACCGCCAAGATCATGCTGCTGGGTCTGGAGGAGCTGGAGGCTTAAGGAACAGCGAGGTTCCCTCAAGGTTCCCTGTGGTTCTGTGTGTTCCTATGAATACACTTATCAAGGTTCTGTGTGTTCCTCTGAACACACTGATCAAGGTTCTGTGTGTTCCTCTGAATACACTGATCAAGGTTCCCTGTGGTTCTGTGTTCCTCTGAACACACTGATCAAGGTTCCCTGTGGTTCTGTGTTCCTCTGAACACACTGATCAAGGTTCCCTGTGGTTCTGTGTTCCTCTGAACACACTGATCAAGGTTCCCTGTGGTTCTGTGTTCCTCTGAACACACTGATCAAGGTTCCCTGTGGTTCTGTGTGTTCCTCTGAACACACTGATCAAGGTTCCCTGTGGTTCTGCATGTTCCTCTAAATACGCTGAAGGTGATTTACGCACAGACAAGGTTCTGTTGGCTGTAACTTCTGTTACAGCCAACAGGTCAAGAGTATGTCCTCGTATTCCATTGTTCTCTTTATCTATCAGGTCGTGAAACGTGAGTACCAGTACCTACTTTACTTCCAGGTACTGCAGTACCTACTTCCAAATACTGCAGTACCTACTTCCAGATACTGCAGTACCTACTTCCAGATACTGCAGTACCTACTTCCAGATACTGCACTACCTACTTCTCAATACTGCAGTACCAACTTCAGATACTGCAGTAGCAACTTCCAGGTACTGCAGTACCAACTTCCAGTTACTGCAGTAATATAATGATAATACTGCAGTACCAACTCAAGGATACTGCAGTACCAACTTAAGGATACTGCAGTACCAGGTTCAGTACTGCAGTAATGTAAAGATAATGCTGCAGTACTGACACCTGCTGGTGCTTTCATCTCCAACTGCCTTGTCCTCATTCAGTCTCTAAATCCATCTGCTTAACCCTCACCTTCTAACTCTAAACCTCACCCTCACCTTCTAACTCTAACCCTCACCCTCACCCCTAACCCTCACCCTCACCCTCACCCCTAACCCTCACCCTCACCCCTAACCCTCACCCTCACCCTCACCTTCTAACCCTAACCCCTAACCCTCTAACTCTAACCTTCTAACCCTAACCCCTAACCCTAACATGAATACACTGTGATTGGTGATGCTATTAATGTGTAAATACATATTGCTAAATATATATTTAATGACCATTGAATTATGTGATGCATTGGAATGCTTTTATTCATTTCTATTTTCCTTGTTCCATTTTATTTGACGTAATGGTTACCATGGTAACTGTGTCCTGCTATGACACAGTCCAGCGCTGTGTGAAAATAAACATATTATATATTATACCATCTCTGTAGAACTTGGGTTTGTTGGATACTTGGTTGTAACATATCTACAATTCAGATCATTCATAGGTGCGCCTTGACCTCCAGAAAGAAAAATAAATAATATAAAATGTGTATATTTCTGAAAGTTGATTTATTTATATTAATATGAATAAAAAGTAAAAACAAAAAATACTTATTAAAGGCTTATCATTTGTGAGAGCGAGAGAGAGAAGTGTTGGTTGGTTCAATCTAAGAGTTAAAGTGTTGGTTGGTTTAATCTAAGAGTTAAAGGAGAATCCACTTTCTGACGTCCACATCTGAAAGGTCGGCCCGCATTTATTATATCTTGTGCTTATATGTTAGTCTGGCCCTGGGGCTAGGGCTAGCCCTGGGGCTAGGGCTAGCCCCGGGGCTAGGGCTAACCTTTGGGGCTAGGGCTAACCCTGGGGCTAGGGCTAACCCTTGGGCTAGGGCTAACCCTGGGGCTAGGGCTAGCCCTGGGGCTAGGGCTAGCCCTGGGGCTAGGGCTAACCCTGGGGCTAGGCCTGGGGCTGGGCCCGGCCCTGGGACGAGGCCTGGGAGAGCCGGCTGTTGAGCTGCTCACAGCTCTCCCTCAGACTCTGGTCCAGCTGAGCTGACACACGCTGGAGCTCCTCCGAGAGCGCCCGCTGCACCACCTGCCTCAGAGCGGCCCTGGAGCCTGACACACACACACACACACACACACACACACACACACACACCATACCACACAACACCATACACCACACCACACACACACACACACACACACACACACACACACACACACACACACACACACACACACACACACACGCACACACACACGCACACACACACACACACACACACACCATACCACACAACACCATACACCACACCACACACACACACACACACACACACACGCACACGCACACGCACACGCACACCATACCACACAACACCATACACCACACCACACCACACACACCACACCACACACACACGCACACGCACACGCACACGCACACACACACCATACCACACAACACCATACACCACACCACACACACCATACCACACACACACACACACACACACACACACACACACATACCACACACACACACACACACACACACACACACACACACACACCACACCACACACACACACACACAATGAAAGAGTTAGATTGAACCCCTCAGTGGGCGACCGTGGTGGAGGTTCATCTCCTGGTGAAAGAGGGTTCTGGTTCAGGTCTCACCAGGTGCTGCTTCGACGGGGCCCGGGATCTGGGGGGTCTCCTGGTTCTGGGTGGCCTGTGGGGAACCCACCGCTTCTGTTTCTCTGTCTGAGGGAAATGATGAGGGCAGGGTCACGGGACTATAGTTGGCCCTAATTGACCACTAAACAATACAAAGTAAACGTGATTAAAGAGGTCGAACTGTATTGGATAGAGTTCCTTAATACTAATGTCCCAAACAAATCCTACAAAGCAAACGACGTGTGTATCTACTGGATAAACAATAAGGTCTCAAGGACGAAGGAATAGTGTTGATTCACTCAGGCATCAGGAGCAGCGCGGTTCACCTGGGGAGGGGGGGTCGTCCGCAGGGAGGGGGTCCGCTGTCCCTCCATAAGACAGCGCTAGATCCAGTCGCACCTGGAGGAGCCAACGGGAGGAGCAGATCATCTGACCTCCGTCTGAAGGTCCACCTTCCACCTGATATCTGATCTACTACACAGTCTCGGGTCATTACCTGGGGGGTGAAGATGTATTTGTAGAGGGTGTAGTTCCTCATGTACGTGTTGTTCACGTGCTCCAGAATCCGAGTCACCTCGTGGGATTTCAGAAGGTCAACGCTGAAAGGGGGTCGCTGTATCAGAGTGAACCGAGCAGGGTTAGTTAGTGAGTTAGTTGGAAGGGTTAATCCCGGAGCAGGTTAGGGTTAGGGTTAGGGTCCTGGGAGGCTTGTACACACCCGCACGGAGTGGCAGAGTAGCAGCTCAGTGCAGTAGTCCCAGCACTGCTTCACGTTGTTCAGGGAGGTTCCTGGTTCACACACCAGACGCATGGGATGGAAAGGAAGTCAGATATATCCGTTGTAATAACCGTTAAGTGTTTCATAGACTCATTGTTCAAAAACTGGGCACCAGATGGACCAACAGCTGACAGCTCACTTTGTGGTTGTTGGAAAGGACAGAGTGAAAGTCTGGGGTTAAGGCCTTACTCTCACAGTTCGGAGTTTGGATATCTTAGTAGGACGTGAGGATACCTGTACGGGCTCACCTGTAGGCTCACCTGTACAGGCTCACCTGTATGGACTCACTTGTTGGCTCACCTGTAGGCTCACCTGTAGGGGCTCACCTATAGGCTCACCTGTAGGCTCACCTGTAGGCTCACCTGTAGGCTCACCTGTAGGCTCACCTGTACGGGCTCACCTGTAGGGGCTCACCTGTAGGCTCACCTGTAGGGGCTCACCTGTAGGCTCACCTGTACTGGCTCACCTGTGTTGAGCTGGTGCACGCGCTTCATGACGGACAGCAGGACAGACGTCTGCTCGCGGCTGAAGCCGCTGCGCCGGCAGAACTGGACGGTCTGGACGTAGAGCGCGAGCAGCACCTCCCCCGGCGGCCCTCGGAGCTCCACCTGGAGCACCCTGCAGAGAACCCTACAGCAGAAGGAGGCGGCCGTGAACCCAGACACAACTCAACTGAGAAACACGATGGACTACTAACTATGAAGTATGTCATTGGCTTGAACCTTTCCAAGTCCGGGATGGATTGGGCTTTATCGATGTCGCACATGTCAGAATACCCAGCATCCGCCCTGAGGACATCAAAATAAATCATTGTTTTAAAGTTTCATCACATCCATATGGAAAGGAGAGCGATATTCACACATGCAACCCACACATAATTCGCTTTTTCTCTGATTCCTGGCCTTGAACAAAAACCTTCCCCCGACGGCTTTGAGGAAGGAATCACATGGTTCTAGATCCTACCCCTTCTGGGAATATGGACGGATCGCACAAGAGATGAATAAAAGGTGTCCAGGTTGCAACTTTGAATTCAAGTCTTCCTTTTAGTCTGACCCTTTTAGTCTAACCCTTAACTCCAAGTTCCACAATCCACCTTTCCATATTCGATCGATATTCTGAACCGATGAAACCTTCTTATGACGTAAATTATAAGAAGGTTCAACTTGTACTATCTTTGACAAATATTATATGATATATATATAGCTCCATACTAGACAATCGTGTTACTTGACATTCAGTTGGATAATTCTCCAACATAAGCTACTATTATACCAGCGGTAATGTTATGAGATTGAGTAATGACGAGTATAAACTTGTTCTTGAACAGAATACAGCTGAATGTCAAAAACGTCCGTTTACGTGTAGATAGAAGACCATGAATGTATTATAAGAAGTTAAAGACTGATAGTTTATTCTAGTTTATATTAGAGTTCATTCTGCTTCTGCCGACACTCCGCCGTAATTACGCATATATACACGCAGCGTAAAAACGAACGCGTCTCACTTGACTCCAGCGTCAGCAATCTAAATACATGACGAACAAATGCGAATACATGGTGAATACATGGTGAATACATGTTGAATATGATACTCACCACAGCACCACTCTTGGCTTCAGAGGTTCTGGAATCTAAGAGGAAAGAGAAAAAGCTTTCGTTCACAATTGTCAAAACTTGACTACAAACAACCATTCTCCGACTCCGGAAGTTCTCCTTACCTTTATTTTTGTGTGCATTTTAATTTTAATTGGGTTGTAAATTCTACTATAGACATACCATTTTACACAAATAGCAATTCGATGTTGCGATTGTGTAAATATAACGAATATAGCGAAATTAACCTTGTTACCCAGAGCGTTCACTATTGGTTAGTTTACCGCCCTTGTATCCTAGCAACAGGCTGGACCTTCAGCTTCCGGCGTCTCGTAGCATCCTGCAGACCGATTAAAGTCACATTTAAATAATGCAGGTACTAGATAGATTAAAATGTATTCAAACATAGCATGAAAGGTGTATGAAGTGTTTCTATTTCGTTTTTGGTTTTGTTATTGTGCAAATAGACCCTAAATGCTATGGTTTATTGTTTTATTAAGATGGCTATATGGATAAAAAATATATGCTTAACCATGGATTCTTTATTATCAATGTTAGGACCGGCCCGTTCTATTGTAAACAGAACAGTCCTAATCACAGGATGTCTCCTGAGGTTTAAGACCCAAACCCCATCGCCAAACTTAACAAAGGCAAAGCAGCATCATTTGAAAGGAAATTCATAAGTCTGAATATAACTCTGAACATAGAGTAGGACCGATGTTCAATCACAACAAGAGCTCTTCCTCCGTGTTCCTGGCCTGGCCACGGCTCTGTTTGCAGCTCCACGGCAAGCCTTTAAGAACATTATCCTCCTTAATCCATTCGTCTGCTGCGCACGGGAGGGCGAGGGGCACAGAGCGTCTTGTTCAGGAGCAGACACCGTCATATCAACGTATCTGTGGCCTGAGAACACGACTGATTCAACCCCAGGACTTCTTTATGGACCAGGAGATCCCTTTAGCCCCTTATTGGAGACCAGGAGACATTGTCATTGACTCTTAACCAAGCCATGGAGGAGCCCGGGATCCGGAGCCAGAAGCTGGACAACCAGGTAAGGAAGGTTCCTTCAGAAGGGGGGTGAAGGACCTCAGGAGGACCTCAGGAGGACCTCAGGAGGACCTCAGGAGGAACTCAGGAGGACGTCAGGAGGAACTCAGGAGGACTTCAGGAGGACCTCAGGAGGACCTCAGGGGGGCCTCAGGAGGACCTCAGGAGGAACTCAGGAGGAACTCAGGAGGACGTCAGGAAGAACTCAGGAGGACTTCAGGAGGACCTCAGGAGGACCTCAGGGGGGCCTCAGGAGGAACTCAGGAGGAACTCAGGAGGAACTCAGGAGGAACTCAGGAGGACCTCAGGAGGACTTCATGAGGAACTCAGGAGGACTTCAGGAGGACCTCAGGAGGACTTCAGGAGGACCTCAGGAGGACTTCAGGAGGACTTCAGGAGGGCCTCAGGAGGACCTCAGCAGGACCTCAGGAGGACCTCAGGAGGACCTCAGGCTCCATGGAGCTCTATAGGGGGGCAGGAGCAACAGTTATAGAATCAAACCTCCTGCATGGGAGGGTGGAGGCATTCTGATGGCTCATCGTTGTTACACTTAAGCGTCTTAGAGTACCATATTAAGCGCTATATAAATTTCATTTATTATTATTATTATTATTACACTTGTGTATACTTACAGTATATATATATATATATATATATATATATATATATATATATACACATACATTTATATATATATATGTATGCATTGATACAGATACATATATGTTATATATATGCATGTATTGATACAGATACATATGTTATATATATGTATGTATTGTTACAGATATGTTGTTAAGTACAGAGTGTGAGTAACTGCGTCCCCCCTCAGCGGTCGGTCCTGATTAAGAAGCAGCAGAAGAAGCGGGCCGACGCCCAGATGGTGAAGGCCAATAGCGACACTCGACCCAAGAACCGCAAACACAAGCCCCGCCCCTCGGATGACACAGCACTGCTGATCAGCCAATCACAGAGCAACACTTCACTGAGTGGTATTTATCTGAATAATTATGCTATAATTTGTATTGTGTGTTCATTAATGCGTTTGTTTTAGCCGTTGTAGCAGTCAGGAAGTAATAAATACGATATGAATATCAGTCGTTATTTAGTTTTTTTTTACTAGTTATTTGAAGCGGTGTGTGCTAGCGACTCGTTTCAAAGGAGTTTTAATGTCCACTAGAAGACTTCCAGGTGGAGCACGCCCACGACAACCCGCTGGAGGAGATCCTCCTGGGGGCCCGTGGCGTCACCACCACCATGACCGCCGACGAGGGGCCCCTGGAGAGGGCCCCGGAGAGGACCCCCTGCGCCCCCGGGACCTGGACCCAGGAGGGGGCCTGGGAGGCGGGGCCTCAGCAGGAGGGGGAGGAGGACGGAGGGCGGGAGGAGGAGATAAACACCAAGAAGAAAGCCGGGAAGAAAGCCAAAGGTAAGGCCATGTAGCGGCTGGTGTTGGATTCCCAGCGCAGCCCCTCTGTGTGGTCAGAGCAGGAACCCTTATCTGACTGATCACCGTGGGTAGAACCGTCTGCTCAACCAAGAGTACGG
Organism: Gadus chalcogrammus; assembly: GCF_026213295.1. Classification (NCBI taxonomy): domain Eukaryota; kingdom Metazoa; phylum Chordata; class Actinopteri; order Gadiformes; family Gadidae; genus Gadus; species Gadus chalcogrammus. The sequence continues at coordinate 368,507 of NC_079429.1, forward strand.
GGGAGGGGAAAGTCCAAGTTTGAGAAACAGAAAGAAATGATATTTCCAGGGTTGCAGCCAAGCGAGATAGAAGAGAGAGAGAAGAACAAGAGGAAGGAGAAGAAGAGCAAGAAGAAGGAGACGGAGGGCCGAGGAGCGACCTTTGACCCCGATCAGGAAGGCAAAGAGCCCACGAGGGGAGAAGGTAAGGCACTGCAGATGTATCCTCAACAATAGATATCCTTCCTTTAGAACTGATCCCCTACAGCAGGGGACACCAGGGCATGGCAGGTTAACAAGTGGCCCCGTTCAGCCTGAAGGTCCCCCAGTGGTCAAACACCCTAACCCTCAATAGGACAGGTCAGCCTGAAGGTCCCCCAGTGGTCAAACACCCTAACCCTCAATAGGACAGGTCAGCCTGAAGGTCCCCCAGTGGTCAAACACCCTAACCCTCAATAGGACAGGTCAGCCTGAAGGTCCCCCAGTGGTCGAACACCCTAACCCTCAATAGGACAGGTCAGCCTGAAGGTCCCCCAGTGGTCAAACACCCTAACCCTCAATAGGACAGGTCAGCCTGAAGGTCCCCCAGTGGTCGAACACCCTAACCCTCAATAGGACAGGTCAGCCTGAAGGTCCCCCAGTGGTCGAACACCCTAACCCTCAATAGGACAGGTCAGCCTGAAGGTCCCCCAGTGGTCAAACACCCTAACCCTCAATAGGACAGGTCAGCCTGAAGGTCCCCCAGTGGTCAAACACCCTAACCCTCAATAGGACAGGTCAGCCTGAAGGTCCCCCAGTGGTCAAACACCCTAACCCTCAATAGGACAGGTCAGCCTGAAGGTCCCCCAGTGGTCAAACACCCTAACCCTCAATAGGACAGGTCAGCCTGAAGGTCCCCCAGTGGTCAAACACCCTAACCCTCAATAGGACAGGTCAGCCTGAAGGTCCCCCAGTGGTCAAACACCCTAACCCTCAATAGGACAGGTCAGCCTGAAGGTCCCCCAGTGGTCAAACACCCTAACCCTCAATAGGACAGGTCAGCCGTTAGGCGCCCCAGTGGTCGAACATCTGCCCGATTCTTACAGAGAAGGAACTCTTGGAGCCCCGAGACGCCGCGACGGATTCTGGGGTGGGATTTGCGACTGCCGCAGACGACAAAACGAGTGACAGTGAAGAGAAGAGCTGCCCGCCCGCCCCTCGGAAGAAACAGCAGCTCTCCACATGTGAGTTATAACCCTAGTGACATGTTACAGTCACATGTTACAGCCACATGTTACAGCCATGACCAACCCAGTCACATGTTACAGTCACATGTAGAACCATGACCAACCCAGTCACATGTTGCAGTCACATGTTACAACATGTTCCCACCTGGGCGTCCTCTTCCCAGTCACATGTTGCAGTCACATGTTACAACATGTTCCCACCTGGGCGTCCTCTCCACAGTCACATGTTACAACATGTTCCCACCTGGGCGTCCTCTCCACAGTCACATGTTACAACATGTTCCCACCTGGGCGTCCTCTTCACAGCCAGGTGCCAAATAAGCGACGACAAGAGTGATGACCAAGCAGAGGTTCCTGAGGAAGAAAGAACTCTGAAGAAGAAGAAAAAAGAAGAAAAGAAGAAAAGTCTGGCCTTGCTGAACTCCAACCCCAGGGGGGGGTCGTCGGCGTCCGGCTCCGTGGAGAGGGTGAGGAACAAAGGGACCCAAGCGGGGGAAGAGGAAGCCAACATGAGAGCCCTGTTATACTGACGCTCTCCTCCTGCCGTCTCCAGTGCACCTCCCCCGTCTCCCAGGAGGACCTGCTGGGGTTCGCCCTGAACCCGGCCCCCCGGGAGCAGACCCTGCAGTGCCGGATCACCAGGGACCGGAGGGGCGTGGAGAAGGGCATGTACCCCACCTACTACCTGCACCTGGAGAAGGAGGACGGCAAGCGGGTACCCGTCTAGAACCACCTCCTCTAGAACCTCCCACACCTCCTCTAGAACCTCCTCCACCTCCTCTAGAACCTCTTCTAGAACCTCCTCCACCTCCTCTAGAACCTCCTCCACCTCCTCCTCCACCTCCTCTAGAACCTCCTCCACCTCCTCCTCCACCTCCTCTAGAACCTCCTCCACCTCCGCTAGAACCTCCTCCACCTCCTCTAGAACCTCCTCCCCCTCCTCTAGAACCTACTCCACCTCCTCTAGAACCTCCTCCACCTCCTCTAGAACCTCCTCCCCCTCCTCTAGAACCTCCTCCACCTCCTCTAGAACCTCCTCCACCTCCTCTAGAACCTACTCCACCTCCTCTAGAACCTCCTCCACCTCCTCTAGAACCGGGTGGATCTTGCCAACATTCTGTTTTAGTTACTTTACGTTTGTACTATTCTGTATTAACTGCTGATTTGGGATTTTTCTTTTTACTGCGTTAACTGGCAGATCCAAAAACATCTGCAGTTAATTCACGCCATGAATAAGTAGGAATAGGACCCCTTGGTCAAGACACGTGGGAATCTAACCCAGTTATTTTCAGTGAACACCCTAGCCGCTATATAAAAAAAGCAGCCTTTTGACTCTTTACACTATGTACTGGTGGATTTGATTATTGATCACTCATTTCCTCTCAGGTGTTTCTGATGGCTGGCAGGAAGAGGAAGAAATGCAAGACATCCAACTACCTCATCTCCATCGACCCCACGGACCTGTCTAGAGAGACCCACAGCTACATCGGAAAACTCAGGTTGACTGTCTCTCTGGTATCTCCACAGCTAAATAGGAGACCTCAGGTCTAGCTTTCTCCCCAGGTTCTCCCATCCTCCTGGTCTCTCAAGAGGCTGAAGCTCACAGGTTGGTCTTCTTCCCTTTTTCAGGTCCAACATTCTGGGCACAAGGTTCAGCGTCTACGACGGAGGGGAGAACCCGGAGAAGAAGCCCTTCGTCAAGGAGTGTGAATCGGTTCGGCAAGAGCTAGCAGCCGTTTGCTACGTGAGTGGATCAGGGTTCACGCCCAAAGTCCCTGAACCTCAACCATCACACTGTCCCTTCAGAGGGTAACAACAACCCTAACCCTAACCCTAACCCTGAACCTCAACCATCACAGTGTCCGTTCAGAAGGTAACACTTTGAACCTCTTCTGGTCCAGGAGAAGAACGTTCTCGGCTTAAAGGGTCCCAGGAAAATGACGGTCATCATTCCTGGCATGCTGGCAAACGACGAGCGAGCGTGCATCCGCCCAAAGACCGTAGGTGTTTAGTGTAAGTGTTGATGTTGTGTCGTGTTGACATCATGGCGTGAGTGTACCGGGTTCTGATGACCCCTGCAGGACACCGAGACGCTACTGGTTCGCCATGACAACGGGAACACAGACAACCTGGTGACGCTGGTCAATAAATCCCCCAGCTGGAACGAGCAGAGCCAGTCCTACGTGCTCAACTTCCACGGCCGCGTCACCCAGGCCTCCGTCAAGAACTTCCAGATCGTCCATCCAGAGAACGGTGAGTTGGGACCGACTCACTTCAGTGCCTCTGAGCCGACCCGTGTTCATGGAGACACAGTGTACAGGCTCCGGTCGGTGTGAACCAGTCCTGTTCCTCACTCTCTATAGAGGACTACATCGTGATGCAGTTTGGCCGGGTGGCGGAGGACGTGTTCTCCATGGACTACAGCTTCCCGCTGTGTGCCCTCCAGGCCTTTGCCATCACACTCTCCTCCTTCGATGGCAAACTGGCCTGTGAGTAGGAGTAGGAAAGGGGCTTTTCACCTGGTCTCCAACCGTCTCCACCTGGTCTCCACCTGGTCTCCAACCATCTCCACCTGGTCTCCACCTGGTCTCCACCTGGTCTCCACCTGGTCTCCACCTGGTCACCACCCGTCTCCAGCTGGTCTCCACCTGGTCTCCACCCGGTCTCCACCCGGTCTCCACCCGGTCTCCACCCGGTCTCCACCTGGTCTCCACCTGGTCCACACCCGTCTCCACCTGGTCTCCACCTGGTCTCCACCTGGTCTCCAGGTGGTCTCCAGCTGGTCTCCACCTGGTCTCCAGCTCGTCTCCACCTGGTCTCCACCTGGTCTCCACCTGGTCTCCAACCGTCTCCACCTGGTCTCCACCTGGTCTCCACCTGGTCTCCAAACGTCTCCACCTGGTCTCCACCTGGTCTCCACCCGTCTCCACCTGGTCTCCACCTGGTCTCCACCTGGTCTCCAACCGTCTCCACCTGGTCTCCACCTGGTCTCCAGCTGGTCTCCACCTGGTCTCCACCTGGTCTCCACCCGTCTCCACCTGGTCTCCACCTGGTCTCCAACCGTCTCCACCCGTCTCCACCTGGTCTCCACCTGGTCTCCAACCGTCTCCACCTGGTCTCCACCTGGTCTCCAACCGTCTCCACCTGGTCTCCACCTGGTCTCCACCTGGTCTCCAACCGTCTCCACCTGGTCTCCACCTGGTCTCCACCTGGTCTCCAACCGTCTCCACCCGTCTCCACCTGGTCTCCACCTGGTCTCCAACCGTCTCCACCTGGTCTCCACCTGGTCTCCAACCGTCTCCACCTGGTCTCCACCTGGTCTCCACCTGGTCTCCAACCGTCTCCACCTGGTCTCCACCTGGTCTCCACCTGGTCTCCACCCGTCTCCACCTGGTCTCCAGCTGGTCTCCACCTGGTCACCACCCGTCTCCACCTGGTCTCCACCTGGTCTCCACCTGGTCTCCAACCGTCTCCACCTGGTCTCGACCTGGTCTCCACCTGGTCTCCAACCGTCTCCACCTGGTCTCCACCTGGTCTCCACCTGGTCTCCACCCGTCTCCACCTGGTCTCCACCTGGTCTCCACCTGGTCTCCACCCGTCTCCACCTGGTCTCCAGCTGGTCTCCAGCTGGTCTCCACCTGGTCTCCACCTGGTCTCCACCTGGTCTCCACCTGGTCACCACCCGTCTCCACCTGGTCTCCACCTGGTCTCCACCTGGTCTCCACCTGGTCTCCACCTGGTCACCACCCGTCTCCAGCTGGTCTCCACCTGGTCTCCACCCGGTCTCCACCCGGTCTCCACCCGGTCTCCACCCGGTCTCCACCTGGTCTCCACCTGGTCCACACCCGTCTCCACCTGGTCTCCACCTGGTCTCCACCTGGTCTCCAGGTGGTCTCCAGCTGGTCTCCACCTGGTCTCCAGCTGGTCTCCACCTGGTCTCCACCTGGTCTCCACCTGGTCTCCAACCGTCTCCACCTGGTCTCCACCTGGTCTCCACCTGGTCTCCAAACGTCTCCACCTGGTCTCCACCTGGTCTCCACCCGTCTCCACCTGGTCTCCACCTGGTCTCCACCTGGTCTCCAACCGTCTCCACCTGGTCTCCACCTGGTCTCCAGCTGGTCTCCACCTGGTCTCCACCTGGTCTCCACCCGTCTCCACCTGGTCTCCACCTGGTCTCCACCTGGTCTCCACCTGGTCTCCAACCGTCTCCACCCGTCTCCACCTGGTCTCCACCTGGTCTCCAACCGTCTCCACCTGGTCTCCACCTGGTCTCCAACCGTCTCCACCTGGTCTCCACCTGGTCTCCACCTGGTCTCCAACCGTCTCCACCTGGTCTCCACCTGGTCTCCACCTGGTCTCCACCTGGTCTCCACCCGTCTCCACCTGGTCTCCAGCTGGTCTCCACCTGGTCTCCACCTGGTCACCACCCGTCTCCAGCTGGTCTCCACCTGGTCTCCACCCGGTCTCCACCCGGTCTCCACCCGGTCTCCACCCGGTCTCCACCTGGTCTCCACCTGGTCCACACCCGTCTCCACCTGGTCTCCACCTGGTCTCCACCTGGTCTCCAGGTGGTCTCCAGCTGGTCTCCACCTGGTCTCCAGCTGGTCTCCACCTGGTCTCCACCTGGTCTCCACCTGGTCTCCAACCGTCTCCACCTGGTCTCCACCTGGTCTCCACCTGGTCTCCAAACGTCTCCACCTGGTCTCCACCTGGTCTCCACCCGTCTCCACCTGGTCTCCACCTGGTCTCCACCTGGTCTCCAACCGTCTCCACCTGGTCTCCACCTGGTCTCCAGCTGGTCTCCACCTGGTCTCCACCTGGTCTCCACCCGTCTCCACCTGGTCTCCACCTGGTCTCCACCTGGTCTCCACCTGGTCTCCAACCGTCTCCACCCGTCTCCACCTGGTCTCCACCTGGTCTCCAACCGTCTCCACCTGGTCTCCACCTGGTCTCCAACCGTCTCCACCTGGTCTCCACCTGGTCTCCACCTGGTCTCCAACCGTCTCCACCTGGTCTCCACCTGGTCTCCACCTGGTCTCCACCTGGTCTCCACCCGTCTCCACCTGGTCTCCAGCTGGTCTCCACCTGGTCACCACCCGTCTCCACCTGGTCTCCACCTGGTCTCCACCTGGTCTCCACCTGGTCTCCAACCGTCTCCACCTGGTCTCGACCTGGTCTCCACCTGGTCTCCAACCGTCTCCACCTGGTCTCCACCTGGTCTCCACCTGGTCTCCACCCGTCTCCACCTGGTCTCCACCTGGTCTCCACCTGGTCTCCACCCGTCTCCACCTGGTCTCCAGCTGGTCTCCAGCTGGTCTCCACCTGGTCTCCAAATGGTCTCCACCTGGTCTCCACCTGGTCACCACCCGTCTCCACCTGGTCTCCACCTGGTCTCCACCCGTCTCCACCTGGTCTCCACCTGGTCTCCACCTGGTCTCCACCTGGTCTCCACCCGGTCTCCACCCGGTCTCCACCTGGTCTCCACCCGGTCTCCACCCGGTCTCCACCTGGTCTCCACCTGGTCTCCAGCTGGTCTCCACCTGGTCTCCACCTGGTCTCCACCCGTCTCCACCTGGTCTTCAGCTGGTCTCCACCTGGTCTCCACCTGGTCACCACCCGTCTCCACCTGGTCTCCACCTGGTCTCCACCTGGTCTCCACCTGGTCTTCAGCTGGCGCCTCATCGTTTGGTGGGACTCATGGGTCAGGGTCCAGGTCTTAAAGAGGACCAGGACTCATGGGTTAGGGTCCAGGTCTTAAAGAGGAACAGGACTCATTGGTCAGGGTCCAGGTCTTAAAGAGGACCAGGACTCATGGGTCAGGGTCCAGGTCTTAAAGAGGACCAGGACTCATGGGTCAGGGTCCAGGTCTTAAAGAGGACCAGGACTCATGGGTCAGGGTCCAGGTCTTAAAGAGGACCAGGACTCATGGGTTAGGGTCCAGGTCTTAAAGAGGACCAGGACTCATGGGTCAGGGTCCAGGTCTTAAAGAGGACCAGGACTCATGGGTTAGGGTCCAGGTCTTAAAGAGGACCAGGACTCATGGGTTAGGGTCCAGGTCTTAAAGAGGACCAGGACTCATGGGTTAGGGTCCAGGTCTTAAAGAGGACCAGGACTCATGGGTCAGGGTCCAGGTCTTAAAGAGGACCAGGACTCATGGGTCAGGGTCCAGGTCTTAAAGAGGACCAGGACTCATGGGTTAGGGTCCAGGTCTTAAAGAGGACCAGGACTCATGGATTAGGGTCCAGGTCTTAAAGAGGACCAGGACTCATGGGTTAGGGTCCAGGTCTTAAAGAGGAACAGGACTCATTGGTCAGGGTCCAGGTCTTAAAGAGGACCAGGACTCATGGGTCAGGGTCCAGGTCTTAAAGAGGACCAGGACTCATGGGTCAGGGTCCAGGTCTTAAAGAGGACTAGGACTGGAATCAGTTCTTAGAAATGTGTCCTTATTGTTCATTAGTTAATCATTGTTCGATTTGTTTTGACCTTGTATATATTTGTTTTGTGCAATTTAATTATGAGTGAGACCTTCTTATAATATGACTTAAAACATTGAATATATATAATGTACCAGTTTATTTCCATAATAAGTCAGGCCCATTAAAGCGACTGTGACACTTTTAATGTGAAAACCAATTAATTCACTACCTGCTGCGTTACGAACCCCTTCAGCGTCACGCATCACCGCATCACCGGACCAACAGTGGAGCTGGACTCGTTTTGCTTAAAGGAGCTGAATGGAACTCATTCAATGTACTGAAATTAACACATGTCATCATCCTATGAGAAGGTGATCCTCCTACTGATGGCCCTCTCTGGGGCCCTCTCTGGGGCCTCTCTGGGGCCTCTCTGGGGCCCTCTCTGGGGCCTCTCTGGGGCCCTCTCCGGGGCCTCTCTGTGGCCTCTCTGTGGCCTCTCTGGGGGTGTTGGGGGGGCCCTGGGGGTGTTGGGGGGGCCCTGGGGGTGTTAGAGGGCCCTGGGGGTGTTAGAGGGTCCTGGGGGTGTTAGAGGGCCCTGGGGGTGTTAGGGGGTCCTGGGGGTGTTGGGGGGCCCTGGGGGTGTTGGGGGGCTAGGGTTAGGGTTAGGGAGGTATTGATCATCTAGAGCTCAGGGTCTGATCAGAAGGTATTGATCATCTAGAGCTCAGGGTCTGATCAGAAGGTATTGATCATCTAAAGACCTGTGCCAAAGACCTCCCTGGGCATTCCTATGCCCGTATGATCATCTTTACTTTGTTTCATTTTATATCAAATTCAAAGTTGTGTTTCCACAACTTTGTACAAATTGTAGTTACTTCAAATTCAAGTGCATGAAATGAGCGGGCTCTGAGTGAGCGTTGTGTTCTAGGACACGAGTCAGAGCAACATCAAGCTCCTCATCTTTATCGCAAGGAAGTGCTTTATCTAAGTGCATGGTATGTAAAAGAAAAAACGACTAAAAGCAACACTAGTATCAGATTTTTGGGGTCGAAGGGAGATGAAGGGCAAGGAAACAGATAACAGCTCATCCTGTTGTGCAAAGACCCAGCCTGAACAAGACCCAGAGCAGACCTGGTGAAACAGCCAAAGACCAAACGGTCCTTTAGTGGCAGCAGATCCACAAACCAACCATAGTTAATCTAGCGTACCCTAAACTAAGTCCTTCACTAAGTCCAGAGTCCTTCATCCAACGGCAACTTAAGTGGGTTTTCCTTCTCTTTGGAAACTTCATGAAGATATGTTCATCATGAACAGAGGTGTTGTGAGAAAAATGCAATCATGCAATGTTAAATCTGAATAAAATGGTAGTGATCCACAAGGATTTCTCATCATTATGCAGTGCTGGGTTTCATAACAATAAAAACAGTATTGCAAATTAATATCAATAAAAAAGCACCACCAATTTAACGCGATATATTTCATTGTCAGTTCAAATATGAACCATCTGTGGTAATTTCCAACGCTATATGAAAGAAGTTTAGGAGCCAAGAGGCCTTGCTCAGTAACGAGGCAGTGGTTAATTAATAGGTCAAGCAGCCTGCAGCTCAATGTCACTTATTTGCATGGATAGCAGTGATAGCATAAACATGATAAAAGCTGTTTTTTGCTGTCATGCTCTTGCTCTCTGATGGCGTGAAGGCAGATATTGAGCTTCCAAAACAAGATTAAGGATAACATCTTAGAACATTACATCCGGAAGCTGTCACCACAGCTGAAGAAAGACCTTGAGTCATGTTATTAAAAAGCTTTGACCCAACTGTCTTCAATACGAATTCTTAAGGAGATTTAACATCCAGGGTTAACTAGCTGTAACCCTGGTTAACGACTGCAACACCAGGGTTAACTAGCTGTAACCCTGGTTAACGACTGCTACACCAGGGTTAACTAGCTGTAACCCTGGTTAACGACTGCAACACCAGGGTTAACTAGCTGTAACCCTGGTTAACGACTGCTACACCAGGGTTAACTAGCTGTAACCCTGGTTAACGACTGCTACACCAGGGTTAACTAGCTGTAACCCTGGTTAACGACTGCTACACCAGGGTTAACTAGCTGTAACCCTGGTTAACGACTGCTACACCAGGGTTAACTAGCTGTAACCCTGGTTAACGACTGCTACACCAGGGTTAACTAGCTGTATCCCTGGTTAACGACTGCTACAGCAGGGTTAACTAGCTGTAACCCTGGTTAACGACTGCTACACCAGCACCAAGCCTACCCTCAGCCCACTGGGGAGAGCGATGGAGGGCAGCGTTGAACCACCAGGTACCCCCCCCCCCCTCACGCACTGCAACGAGAGCGCTATGTGGTTGGAGCATAACGTAGATGTGTAGCTTTTACATTAGCAATTAATAGCGCTAAATATGCTGAAATAAGCAGAGGCTTCTGCTGCCGGGGGTCTGATGAGGGACGAGGAGGGGATGTAGTGCTGACCCCCGACCTCCGGGCCCCAACCTCCGGGACCTGGGTGTCGTCCTGAAGCCCCGCCCACCCAGATGTCAGCTGACGCAGCTGAAGCCCCTCCCACCAGGCTGTCTGCAGGGCCTGGTAGCTCCGCCTCGGGGCCAGACGCTGGAGGTTAGAGCGGAGCAATGTTGTGTCTGATGGCCCTGCTGCTGCTGCTCTCCCTGCTGCTCTCCCCGCTGGTCTCCCCGCTGGTCTCCCCGCTGGTCTCCCCGCTGGCCTCCCCCCCCCAGGACTCAGGTTGGCTCCTCTCAACAGGATGGGTTTTTATGGAGTATTTACTGATCCTTATTTCAGAAGGAAATATCTTCACCGCCAATACGGTGAACATTTAAGAGAACAGGAACATTATTCTTGACTAATTGCATTGACCCCGGCTCTAGGGGGTCCCGACCCCGGCTCTAGGGGGTCCCGACCCCGGCTCTAGGGGTCCCGACCCTGGCTCTAGGGGGTCCCGACCCCGGCTCTAGGGGGTCCCGACCCCGGCTCTAGGGGGTGGACCTCTGGGAGGGAGGTCAAGTGAGGTCTAAATCACGAAACTGAGGTTCGTCCTTTCAAAGTAATGTACAGTCGGATTAAAACTAACAAATAACAGGATTTAAATAAAAGCTAGTCGACTTTTCTCTTTATATTTATTTATTTTTGTTGAAATTAATATTGATATAATAATTAAAAATAATAATAATAAAAAATAGCTATAATTCTTTTTACTTCCATCTGGGGTTAGGGTTAGGGTTAGTTAACCCATTGTTAACCCATCTGGGGTACGTCATCGCGGCCCGCCATTGGCCGCGGGCCGCACCTTGAGAACCTCTGGTCTAGAGGATCTGGGGGGTGGACTCCCAGCCTGAGGTCCTGGGTCCTGTGGTCCAGTCTACCAGTAGGCGCCCTTGAGTCGGATTCCCTGGGTCGCTGCGGTCCCCTGGAGGCCGCGGTCCCCTGGAGGCTGTGGTCCTGGAGGCTGCGGTCCCCTGGAGGCTGTGGTCCCCTGGAGGCTGCGGTCCCCTGGAGGCTGCGGTCCCCTGGAGGCCGTGGTCCCCTGGAGGCTGTGGTCCTGGAGGCTGCGGTTCCCTGGAGGCTGTGGTCCCCTGGAGGCCACGGTCCCCTGGAGGCTGTGGTCCTGGAGGCTGCGGTCCCCTGGAGGCTGTGGTCCCCTGGAGGCTGTGGTCCTGGAGGCTGTGGTCCTGGAGGCTGTGGTCCCGTGGAGGCCGCGGTCCCCTGGAGGCTGTGGTCCTGGAGGCTGCGGTCCCCTGGAGGCTGTGGTCCCCTGGAGGCTGTGGTCCGGGAGGCTGCGGTCCCCTGGAGGCTGTGGTCCTGGAGGCTGCGGTCCCCTGGAGGCTGTGGTCCCCTGGAGGCTGTGGTCCTGGAAGCTGTGGTCCTGGAGGCTGTGGTCCCGTGGAGGCCGCGGTCCCCTGGAGGCTGTGGTCCTGGAGGCTGCGGTCCCCTGGAGGCTGTGGTCCCCTGGAGGCTGTGGTCCGGGAGGCTGCGGTCCCCTGGAGGCTGTGGTCCTGGAGGCCGCGGTCCCCTGGAGGCCGCGGTCCCCTGGATGACTGAGATGCTAAATGTGTTCTAGGACGGGTCTGGGAGCTGGAATGTGAGAACGACTACCTTCACACCATCAACTGTTCCCTGAGGGCCCCCCCCCCAGGCCAGCGCCCCCCCAACGGATCCTCCTGGCTCAACTTCTTCATAAGCTACGACGAGTAAGAAATGTGTGTCAGCGCACCGTCAGTCTCCCAGAGGAGAACTCGGCCGGCGTTAACGGTTCCTCTGTCCCTGGTGCTCCTGCAGGAGGACGGACCCCTGCCCGCTGACGCACAAGGAGAACCGCTCCTTCTGCCTCTTCAAGAACCCCGACGAGACCTTTGGGGGAACCCCTTTCAAGATCTACCTCTGCCACGAGCCCTGTCCCACAGCGGCGTGTTGTGAGGTGCTGGAGGAGAACTACTACCCCCAGATAAACAGTGAGTCAGAACCAGCACAGACCATGTCTAAACCATTGAAACCATCGGGGTCCTCGGGGGGTTCCTCGCGGGGAGTTCCTCGCGGGGGGGTCCTCGCGGGGGGTCCTCGCGGGGGGGTCCTCGGGGGGGTCCTCGCGGGGGGTCCTCGCGGGGGGTCCTCGGGGAAGTCCTCGCGGTGGGGGTCCTCGGGGGGGGGGGGGGTCCTCGGGGGGGTCCTCGCGGGGGGGTCCTCGGGGGGGTCCTCGCGGGGGGTCCTCGCGGTGGGGGTCCTCGGGGGGGGTCCTCGCGGGGGGGTCCTCGGGGGGGGGTCCTCGGGGGGGTCCTCGCGGGGGGTCCTCGCGGGGGGTCCTCGGGGGGTCCTCGCGGGGGATCCTCGGGGGGGTCCTCGCGGGGGGTCCTCGCGGGGGGTCCTCGCGGGGGGTCCTCGGGGGATCCTCGCGGGGGGTCCTCGCGGGGGATCCTCGTGGGGGGGTCCTCGCGGGGGGTCCTCGGGGGGTCCTCGCGGGGGATCCTCGCGGGGGGTCCTCGGGGGGGGGGTCCTCGGGGGGGTCCTCACGGGGGGTCCTCGCGGGGGATCCTCGCGGGGGGTCCTCGGGGGGTCCTCGCAGGGGGTCCTCGCGGGGAGCTGAGAGCAAGCGGACCTCATTTGTTTGCGTGTAGTTTCGAAATCTGCCAGTTTCTGGTCTAGGTCTCACCTACAGCATATAAATATCAATAAATATAAGTACATTTAACTGTTTCTACGGTTCTATTCTTCCTGTCACTAACTGGGGATCCTAACTGGTGCGTCGGCCAGTCACTCCCATCGCCCCCAGCCAGCTGACCGTGGTCCTCAATTCCAGCCGGTTCATCTTCAGCTGGCTCAGCAGCTACGAGGTGTATCTGCCCAACTTCTTCCTCCAGGACTATCTCCAGTACCAGCTCCGTCTGCAGCGGGAGGACCAGCACCAGGCCGTAAGGACAGCAGTCTGCTGGAACCCTTCCTACCGACGTACAGAGCTCCTGGGGCCCCTGGCAGACCCATGTGACCCCTGGGGGCCCCTGGCAGACCCATGTGACCCCTGGGGGCCCCTCATCCTCTCATCCGTCTGTCTTCCAGCCTGTGACCCTCTCTGGGATGGGGAGGAGCTTGGCGGTGGACGTGGAGAGTCTGGCTGCGGGGGGGCAGTATACGGCCCGTGTGCGCAGCAGTCCTGCAGAAGGTACCGACTACCGCGGCAAATGGAGCCCCTGGTCCCAGGAGAGCCGCTGGAGGACTCCTGGGGGGCCCCCTCGTGGCCCCCCCCATCGTGGTACCCCCCCCCCCCCCCCCCCACTGCCTGGGGCTGGTTAACTCTGATCCATCTGCAGTGTGTTGTACGTTGACACACTATAAACACGTGTTCCTCTGCCCCAGGCGGGGGTCGGGACGTGGGGCTGGTCATCGCCGTGTGTCTGCTGACTCCCGTCCTGCTGCTGGCCTCCGTTACTCTGCTGAGGTGAGCGCCCCTCCGCTCTGACCACGCCCCTCCGCTCTGACCACGCCCCTCCGCTCTGACCACGCCCCATCCGCTCTGACCACGCCCCTCCGCTCTGACCACGCCCCATCCGCTCTGACCACGCCCCCTCCGCTCTGACCACGGCACCAATATCATTTAATATCACTGTTTCGCAGGATGAGGAAACGCACCTTCATACCCACACCTGTGCTGCGCTTCTCCCCCCTCACCGAACACCGCCAGGTGAGACGCGCGCGCGCACGCACGCACACACACACACACACACACACACACACCCCCTAATGAGTGTGTGCGTGTGTGTGTAGAGCTTGGCAGTGCCCCTCCCCCCCGACACGGCGCCGATGGAGGCCGAGTGCGCCGCCCTGATCTCCGTCCTCCGCGCGCCCGTCGACGTCCCGGTGGACGCTCGGGCGGGGGCCCCGGGGCCCGACGGGAAGGGGGCCCTTGAGAGCGGCCCCGAGGAGGACTCAGGTTGCTGTCACTGCAGCCCCCGCTCCGAGGACGGGGGGGGCTACAGGAACGCCTACTGCACCCTGAGCGACCCCCCTGAACCCCCGGACCCCCCACACACCCAGGGGGACGGGGAGCGGGGCGGGGGGGGCTACAGGAACGCCTACTGCACCCTGAGCGACCCCCAGGACCCCCCAGGGCCCCCCAGGGCTCCAGGTTGGAATACAGCGACCCAGAAGGCTCCTTCAGGAGAACCACGAGAACCGGGTCTCCTCCTCCCACTAGAGCGTCCTCCTCCTCCTCCCACTAGAGGGTCCTCCTCCTCCTCCCACTAGAGGGTCCTCCTCCTCCTCCTCCTCCTCCTCCCACTAGAGGGTCCTCCTCCTCCTCCTCCTCCCACTAGAGCGTCCTCCTCCTCCCACTAGAGGGTCCTCCTCCTCCTCCTCCCACTAGAGGGTCCTCCTCCTCCCACTAGAGGGTCCTCCTCCTCCTCCCACTAGAGGGTCCTCCTCCTCCCACTAGAGGGTCCTCCTCCTCCTCCTCCCACTAGAGGGTCCTCCTCCTCCTCCCACTAGAGGGTCCTCCTCCTCCTCCCACTAGAGGGTCCTCCTCCTCCTCCTCCCCTAGAGGGTCCTCCTCCTCCTCCTCCCACTAGAGGGTCCTCCTCCTCCTCCCACTAGAGGGTCCTCCTCCTCCTCCTCCCCTCGAGGGTCCTCCTCCTCCTCCCACTAGAGGGTCCTCTTCCTCCTCCAACTAGAGGGTCCTCTTCCTCCTCCTCCTCCCACTAGAGGGTCCTCCTCCTCCTCCTCCCACCAGAGGGTTCTCCTCCTCTTCCTCCCACTAGAGGGTCCTCCTCCTCCTCTTCCTCCCACTAGAGGGTCCTCCTCCTCCTCCCACTAGAGGGTCCTCCTCCTCCTCCTCCTCCCACTAGAGGGTCCTCCTCCTCCTCCTCCCACTAGAGGGTCCTCCTCTTCCTCCCACTAGAGGGTCCTCCTCCTCCCACTAGAGGGTCCTCCTCCTCCTCCTCCTCCCATTAGAGGGTCCTCCTCCTCCTCCCACTAGAGGGTCCTCCTCCTCCTCCCACTAGAGGGTCCTCCTCCTCCTCCTCCCATTAGAGGGTCCTCCTCCTCCTCCCACTAGAGGGTCCTCCTCCTCCTCCTCCCACCAGAGGGTCCTCCTCCTCCCACTAGAGAGGGTCCTCCTCCTCCCACTAGAGAGGGTCCTCCTCCTCCCACTAGAGGGTTCTCCTCCTCCCCTAGAGGGTCCTCCTCCTCCCACTAGAGGGTCCTCCTCCTCCTCCCATTAGAGGGTCCTCCTCCTCCTCCCATTAGAGGGTCCTCCTCCTCCTCCCACTAGAGGGTCTTCCTCCTCCTCCTCCCACAAGAGGGTCCTCCTCCTCCTCCTCCTCCCACTAGAGGGTTCTCCTCCTCCCCTAGAGGGTCTTCCTCCTCCTCCTCCTCCCACAAGAGGGTCCTCCTCCTCCTCCCACTAGAGGGTCCTCCTCCTCCTCTTTGGTTTTTTTGTGATCAATAAGTTGTATTTCAATAAAGATGATCCATAACTTTGTAGAAACAGTTTATTTACTCCAACACGTACATGAACAAAGCACCATATAAACATAGAGTCTGCTACAGAGCAACACTCCGTAACAAAAGACAAGGCAGCAGATTCTATCTTATATTACAGCATGCTGAATAGAAAACCTGCCCAGAGTCCACAGCGCCCCCTGGAGACACTAGCGACATACCACAGTATAAAAGTGCCATTCATTATACAGCAGTCGGAATACTGACAATGAAGTAATAGCAAATTTTACATTAAAATCCTGGAATATACAGGGAGGGGGGGGGGTAAGGAACAGACCCTGTGAAACAAAAGCAAAAAACTACAAGCCTGAAGTCTCCCGGGACGCGGACGCTCTCCTGGGACCGCCGTACTCCGACACGTTGATGAGACCGCAAAGAAATAAACCATGAAGGAAGAGAGCCAGGGGCCCCTGCCGGCCCCTGGGGGGGGGGGTCCCCCAGGGGGGCGTCCCAGCTCGAGGGGCCGGCCGGCGGAGAGAGGAACGGTCAGGTAAATGGCACAGGATGTGTGTGGAGTTTAAATAGAAGTCCTTGAGTCCAGATGTGGTAGGAGCACATTCAGTAACAGCAGCGGCCCTCGACTCTGGCCCTCCAGAGTGGCCCCCGCTCCGAGGCCCCCGTCTGAGGCCCCCGTCTGAGGCCCCCGTCTGAGGCCCCCGTCTGAGGCCTCTATGACGGGGAGAACTTCTTGGCTTGTGCTCGCACCCGCTTCTCATACTCCACTCGGTTCTGGCTGCAGGGGAGAGGAGAGGACACAAGAAGAGGAGGAGAGGAAACAAGGAGAGGAGGAAACAAGGAGAGGAGGACACAAGGAGAGGAGGACACAAGGAGAGGAGGACACAAGGAGAGGAGGACACAAGGAGAGGAGGACACAAGGTGAGGTGGAGGATTCATTGCGGTAACGCGACTCCAGAGGGGAGGGGCTCTGGACGGAGCGACGAGGCTCAGCAGAGAAAACAAGAAAGACTTTTAGAGTCAGACTAGAGGAACACTGACTAGAGGAACACTGACTGGAGGAACCTCCTGGAGGAACACTGACTAGAGGAACACTGACTAGAGGAACACTGACTAGAGGAACACTGACTGGAGGAACCTCCTGGGTGGGACTAGAGGAACACTGACTGGAGGAACCTACTGGAGGAACACTGACTAGAGGAACACTGACTGGAGGAACCTCCTGGGTGGGACTAGAGGAACACTGACTGGAGGAACCTACTGGAGGAACACTGACTAGAGGAACACTGACTAGAGGAACACTGACTGGAGGAACCTCCTGGAGGAGCCCCTGGAGGAACACTGACTGGAGGAACCTCCTGGGTGGGACTAGAGGAACACTGACTGGAGGAACACTGACTGGAGGAACACTGACTGGAGGAACCTCCTGGGTGGGACTAGAGGAACACTGACTGGAGGAACCTCCTGGAGGAACACTGACTGGAGGAACACTGACTGGAGGAACACTGACTGGAGGAACCTCCTGGGTGGGACTAGAGGAACACTGACTGGAGGAACCTCCTGGAGGAACACTGACTGGAGGAACACTGACTGGAGGAACCTCCTGGGTGGGACTAGAGGAACACTGACTGGAGGAACCTCCTGGAGGAACACTGACTAGAGGAACACTGACTAGAGGAACCTCCTGGGTGGGACTAGAGGAACACTGACTGGAGGAACCTCCTGGGTGGGACTAGAGGAACACTGACTGGAGGAACCTCCTGGAGGAACCCCTAGAGGAACACTGACTGGAGGAACCTCCTGGAGGAACACTGACTAGAGGAACACTGACTAGAGGAACACTGACTAGAGGAACACTGACTGGAGGAACCTCCTGGGTGGGACTAGAGGAACACTGACTGGAGGAACCTACTGGAGGAACACTGACTAGAGGAACACTGACTGGAGGAACCTCCTGGGTGGGACTAGAGGAACACTGACTGGAGGAACCTACTGGAGGAACACTGACTAGAGGAACACTGACTAGAGGAACACTGACTGGAGGAACCTCCTGGAGGAGCCCCTGGAGGAACACTGACTGGAGGAACCTCCTGGGTGGGACTAGAGGAACACTGACTGGAGGAACCTCCTGGAGGAACACTGACTGGAGGAACCTCCTGGGTGGGACTAGAGGAACACTGACTGGAGGAACCTCCTGGAGGAACACTGACTGGAGGAACACTGACTGGAGGAACACTGACTGGAGGAACCTCCTGGGTGGGACTAGAGGAACACTGACTGGAGGAACCTCCTGGAGGAACACTGACTGGAGGAACACTGACTGGAGGAACCTCCTGGGTGGGACTAGAGGAACACTGACTGGAGGAACCTCCTGGAGGAACACTGACTAGAGGAACACTGACTAGAGGAACCTCCTGGGTGGGACTAGAGGAACACTGACTGGAGGAACCTCCTGGGTGGGACTAGAGGAACACTGACTGGAGGAACCTCCTGGAGGAACCCCTAGAGGAACACTGACTGGAGGAACCTCCTGGGTGGGACTAGAGGAACACTGACTGGAGGAACCTCCTGGTGGGACTAGTGGTTTTCACACAGGTCCTCTGTCAATTCTCCGCATTTCTATATCAGGAGGTTCGGCCGTGAGGGTCATTCACACTTGATGCCCGATATGCGGACAACGTGTCGCTCAGAGATCAGTAGAGTCAACGGGGGGTTTAGGGGGATGGGCTTGCAAGAGGTGGGATACGGACGGCCGCGGTCGGGCTAAACTCATCGCCATCCTCTAAAATGTTGCTGCAGCGATGCAATATACATCCCATGTTGCATCCACAACGAACGATGAAAGATTGGAGCACGAGTTAGAGACAAAAAGAACAAACGACTCACCAGTAGATCGTGTAGGCCTCTGCTTGGGCTGGGTCTTGGATGTTTGGCTCGTTTAGCAGTTCTTGGATGCCTAACAAGATCTGAAAGAAAAGAGATTCTTCATTTAGGGATTCCCACGTTTTGGTCTACGAATGTTTGCTGAAATCTGTGCTCCATATGCTTTGGCCGTTCATCTTGGTTCCAGTGTTCCAGTGACGTCAGCGGAGAGGAGGAGAGGAGATGAGGAGGAGGGGAGGGAGGAGAGGGAGAGAGGAGGACAGGTGGGTCCAGTCGACTACCTCCAGGAGCAGTCTCAGTGGAAGGTCAAAGGTCCCATGACGTGCTACCAGGGGTGATTGTGATTAGCCGTCACAAGCCGTAATGGAGAAAATCTGCCCCTTATGCCATAATAAGTGGGCTTGTCCACCTATGCCTCTTTTCCACCGGCAGTACCAGCTCTACTCGCCACGACTTGGCACGGCACGACTTGGTTTGGTTCCAGGCCCGTCGTGTTTCCATCTAGAATAGTACCTCTTCAACGTGGGCGGGTCGCATAGCACGCATGTGCGAAACTGCTCATGCTTATCCACTCGACACGTAAACAGACAGGGCTACACACAGGAGCGTTTCCACCTCGGCCACGGTCCACGTCGGGTTCTCCCACACTGATCCTTCCGTGGTCAATAATCAATCACTATTGTTGACTGAACGCTGATGCTAGTATTTAAAGATGCCAGTGGAATCCCCGTCTGAAATCGCTTTCTCTTATTTGGTCTGTGCTTTCTAGGGTCACATCATGCATACATGTATGACTTGTTAACTATTACGTACTTCAGTGCCCGCATAGTTTATTCTCCTGAATGGGACATCTTACACCGTGGGTCGCCTATACAATGTAACATCGCTTTCTGTGACAAGTTGCTCATCTTGTGATGATTTGATATAAACACTGCTATTAACTATAAAGACTCTTTTCATCAGAAGAAGAATTCTTACATATCGCTTTCTGTGACAAGTTGCTCATCTTGTGACGATTTGATATAATCACAGCTATAACACGCCGAGGGGCTGCGATTTCAGACGGGGATTGCATTTTCGGCAACACCTGGGGTCAGGTGTCAGGCTCGGACATCACTCTCTGGCCAATCAGTGGCCAGCAGCCTGTTTACGTCACACAAAAGTATCAGCTCTTACATCGAGGTGGACACGCCCACTTGTGACGTCACAATGAGGAGGAGGACTGTCTCACCTGCTTTATGGTGATGGCCGGCCTCCAGTCCTTGTCCTCCTCTAGGATCGAGAGGCACACTGTCCCTGACGGGTAGACGTTGGGGTGGAACAGGGGGGGCTCAAATTTACCTGCAACAGAGCAGCACAGGGGTCAGAGGTCAGCGCTGAAGCAACAGGCTGCTGTCTGGACCCAGAAAGGGACGGCAGGTCAGAGAACCAGGTACTCAGAACCAGGTCTAAAATCACCGGCTGTGTGCTTCAGAAACCACGGGCTGCATTGAAGACGAAGGTGACTTACATTTGGGCGGTGAGGAGGGGTAGTCGTCTTTGAATAACATACGCAGCTTGAAGAGCCCGCCTTCCCAGGGCGTCTGCAGACACCGCCCAAAGGAACAACAACAAGTCAGTCACTGCTCCCAGATCCCTCTGTGGCAAAGTGTAAAGCATAACCAGACGGGACTTTACCCCTTTCTTGCCAGGAATGGCGCACTCCCAATTCATCAGGTTCATCGTCCCATCTGGGTTTTTGGTTGGTACGGCTACAAACCCCTGCAAAGTGAACCACAGGTACAATGACTTACACCTTCTGAAGTCCGGTGGAGTGAAAGACGATCAGAACATCACACAACGAGTCTGTTGTGGTCTCCACTTACAAAAGGATGGTCTTTCCGCCAGGCCTTGCGCTCCTGGGCAAGGCGGCTCAGTGCAATGCCAGACATTCTTGTGAGACTCCTGCAGGGAATACAGGCGACGTTCAAGATGTTAACCGAGGAAACACAAGTTGTCCTGAGAGAACATTATCCCTGAGGCTGTCATGTTTCACTGAAATAGAAAAACCGTCGTGGTTAAACACAGACAGGTTCGAACCGGCATCGGTAATTGCAGAGGGCAGCCCACATCCATAATGAAAGCTCCAAAGTGGGGACCACTACTCAAGCATTTTGGTAAAGGGACCGAGTCGACCGTCGACCTCAAATTCGTATAATCTGGATGACATGTCCTATTGCAGGGATATTCACAAAACGTTAATGTTGGGGGTGATCATTAGAAAGTAGTGAATCTGGACTTAAAGCAACAAGTTGGCTTCAACAGATCCATGCTATAACATGGCTGCAGCCATTTGTAAGTTGACAGATGATTCCCTCAGCCATTCATCAACCTGAAAGTGGCCAACTGTTAAACATTTGGACCTATTCGCATTTCTTTAACATCTCTATCCATAAAGGAGACGGAGTCAACTTAATTACTGCTTAGCCATTTCCCTCCCACTTTGCATGAATCGTTAAACGTAACATGCCGTGTGTAATCCGAACTCATTTGGTTACATGTGAGCGAGTGACGTCGAAAACACGATTTAAGTTCCTTGTGGAAACCCGAGTAACGCCTGAGTCCTAGAGCCAGGAGGTCTGAGTCTCCTAGAACCTGGAGGTCTGCGCCAACGGCTAGCGCAGGAGCTAAGTGAGGAGCTAGCTGACCCAAACATCTTACATCTACCAAAGGAACCCCGCTGGGAGGCTTTTAGCTAAGGCCATGTCTTAAAGTGATGAAGACCCATTATTCATGTAGATTAATTATAACCACTGGTCGGACGCGTTATGCGAACCATTACCTTAGATTCAGCAACTAAAGGCTAAGCTAACTAGCTCATGTGCGCCAGATCCCTTGGCGCGCCGTATGCGGCCTGAAGCACGGACCCCAACTAAAGACGATCGGTGGAGAGCGAACTTCGTGTTCGAGTGCGTTTTGTTGCATTTCTCCCTCATGTTGACATTTGCTAGGAATGACTGACAAGTTAAGGATCACCGGGATGTAAAGGACAAAGAACCGCTGAGCTAAAAGGCGCACATTTACGCATTGGCTAAAGTAGAGAAATGGCGCAAATAAAAACGAAATAAAACATCTGAAAAGGACGCTTTAAATATGTTGAAGCGATATAGAACTGCGCTCACCTTTCAGCGTTTCTTTAGTTGATATGCGTGTATCAGGTTTAATGAAGAAATCATGCGCCGATCGGGTAAAAGCTCGCAAAGTTTCCCTCCTGAAGAAACACCTAAGAGCTGAGAGAACAGAGGAATGGTGCACGACTTCCGTCTTCCAGCAGCAACCTAAACATCCATAGATCGGGACTTAAGCATCCATAGATCGAGACCTGTGGGCTGGGTTTTGAAGATGTGGATCAGATATTAGATGTTCATGTGTTTTAAACCCACTCGAGTCCAGTGGACTATCGTTGAAGCTCCGCAAGAAATGAGTTAGCGGCGCACATGCGCATCGCGAAGCATACAATGTGGACATATACTATTGGCAAAACGACCTAAAAATGATATAAATTGATGTCTTAGAATAAAAATGCCCGCATAAAAAATACTCCCCATATTTCGTCTGGTGCTTCTTCCAACGGACTATGCGTGATGGTGTTTTATCTCCCGGACATTATCTTTACAATAGTAGAATAATACAAATACATTATCTAGGAACTGATGTCATCGCTTTTAGGCTATACCTTTTTCTTATTTATCTTATACCAATAAACAAATGAATTTACTTTCTTTAAAATGAAATAGTGTGTCATGTAAAAATCGCTAAAGAGAATCAAGGAGTCACTAAGCATATGTCCTTTATACAAATGTACTGACATTTATTCTATTGTATACCCTTCATTGTTGTCTATTGTATACCCTTCATTGAGAACAAACTAGATAGAAACAGAAATATTTGATCAGGCATTTATCTAGGCGACTTAGACATGACTCGTCCTCGGCCGCCAGGTGTCGCTATTTATTTAAATTGTTTTGGTCTCCAAAGTTAACGATGGATGCAAAACACGTCACTTGCGCTCAAACGACGGATGCATCTTACCGTCAACATTTCAAATATTAAAAGTTACGATTTAATGATCGGTCTAGGACAATGAGCAACACACACAAATATAGATTTATATTTTATTGGGTTAACCTTATGCAATACCTAAGATCTACCCCAGCAACTTTATTTTTCAATTTTAAACATTGCATAAGATCATATAGAAGTTATAAGTGATGTTGTGATATGAGAACATTACACATTAATATGCATCATATTGAGAATAAAATGACATTCATTTCCTCCATTACAAGTTGGTCGCTCGTCCATCATGCGTTACAGTGGCCTGCAGTTTATTAATCCATCGCATTATTCCAAAAAGTAAACCGGCCACTTGCAGTTATTAGGCCACACGTTTGATATCAAATAACATGATGATTAAAGACAATGGTTTACGATGGTGAGCAGACCACCGGTCTGAAGGAGCACAATGTCAGGACCCCCGAGGCGGTGTGAGGAGCCCAGACCCGCGGCCCCGGGTCAGACCCGGCGGCCCCGGATCAGACCCGGATCAGACCCGGATCAGACCCGGATCAGACCCGGATCAGACCCGGATCAGCCCCGGATCAGACCCGGAGCCCCGGATCAGCCCCGGATCAGCCCCGGAGCCCCGGATCAGACCCGGAGCCCCGGATCAGACCAGACCTAAAGCAGGTCTAGACCTCCATGGACGACCCCCACAAGCAGCACACGGGACTTGGTTTGGTCCTCCGAGCTTCACTTACTGAGCAAGCTTTTGAAACATTAGATTGTCTGCGGCACCCAGGCCGTAAGGTAATTGCTTGATTAATATGAAGGTATAAGATATATGGATAAGATGTGTAAAGGTTGGTCAATATGGATGGGGAAGGGAGTTGATATCAAACAAGTCGGACTATGTTATGGTATGTGAAGGAGTGCAAGACCGTTTAATTGGAAGGCTTCAGAATACTACAGCTAAATGTAAACAGCCAGCTCTGGCAGGAAATAGACTTCATTTTGATTCAACCATTTGCAGGTTTGAAACAAAAAACCCACACCTCAAATGTACCATTTTGAAAGCCCTTTGTGTTGGTGTTGGAAAGATGTTGGTTTGTACAAAAACATGCTTCCTTAGAAGTGTATCTTAATATATAAACGTGTATTTGTCAAGTGAGTTAGTGTACCGAGTAAAAGGTTGGTGTCGCATTAACAATTCGGTATAGACACATAATATGCCAGCAGAAACAAACGCACATCCCTGACACTCATTTCAGTCTGTAGAGCGTACGTAAGACATTGGGGTGGTCGTTGGGGCTGAGGAGGCATCACTATCGGGTTATATGTGAATAAAATAAAAAAGACCAACAGTCAAAACAACTCTTGAAAGCGAAAACGGCTCTCGATGTAAAAAAATGTGTTGTACAATGCAGTGTGCGAGTGCAGGTCGCTGCGCAGTGTCGTCCCCACTGCGGAGCGGTGAGTTCAGATGCTTCCTAGATGTGTCACACTGCCGTATCTCTATTGCACTCCTAAAATGTAACAGTCCATTTCTTATACAGCCAAGGCTAATCTTTGTTAAAGGATATCAAAACACGTTCCAGGCAGATTATTTGTAAAAATAAATCATAGTCCATGTCAGCCATTTTACTACTAACTTGCAAATCTCTAAAGGTCTAAAATCCTTTACAAACAACGCGAAAAAGGAGTCCAAAATGTTCCAAGAGTTTCTAGCTTTTAAAGTTCCAGTATAAACAACTTCGACTTGAAGTTGTGCTTCCTATACAGTGTACAAAACGTGCAGTTTTATGAGTTAAATATTAATATTGGACATATGTACATGACAAAACCATGGATATGAACAAATATTCCTTCACCTCCGTCTGTTGGACAGTTCAAACCCCCTACAACTTTTACACAAAAAAGATCCCCCCAAACACACACCTAAAAAATAAACCGTGATGAAACCTGTGTTCCCTCGGACTAAAGACGTAAACTTGGTTCTGACGAATGCAGAAGTCAGTGAAGAAGCCAAACGACCCCCCATGGAAGGGGAGCAGGGGGGGCAGGGTAAACAATACAACCTAAACAATTACAAAAACACTTTTAAAACCCACTGAAGCATGTTGTCTGAACACAAGGAAGACTCAAAGCTGAAAACCAAAAGGACAACAAGTTGGTCCGTCTCAGACAGAACCAGGCAGGGGGCAGGATGATGGGGAACGGCCCGGGGCCAGCGTGCCGAGGCCCCGCCGTGGGGCCCACCTAGGGGCCACCCTTCAGCCGGACGGCGAGGCGGCGGGACGCGCTGGGGCCCCTGGCGGGGGCCCTGGCTGGGCCTCTGGCCGGGCCACTGGCTGGGGCCCCTGGCTGGGGCCCCTGGCTGGGCCCCCTGGCTGGGCCCCTGGCTGGGCTGGGGGATCTGACCCCCGCCAGCCAATCCGTTTGTAGCATGAAAACAAAAACCCTCCGCACACAACTTATCGTTTGGTTTGAGAGAAAATAATAAACCCAACTATACAGGCACCAAATAGTAAAGAGTTATTTACATCAAGCATTTAAAATAAAAAATAAAAACAATGGTGGGAAACAGAAGCAAAAGCCCCCCCCCCCCCCCCCCGTTGAGCGGCGGGGGCCCCCGGGCCCCTGGAGGGGCGCTGCCTGGGACGCCGGCTCCTCCTAACACTGACTCACATGCGGGAGCCTCGCTCCTGGAGGATCTGTGGAGGAGAGACGGTCAGAAGGTGGCCAATAGGAACAGGGGAGAACACACTACAGACACCGCAACAAACTACAATCAATCATACTGACAATAACACACACACACGGGGGGGGCAAAGAGGGGATTGCTTGTTTAAAGGATTATTTGTTTTAATGGCGTGTGCAGTAATAAATAAATAGCAGTGATTACTATGAGTCAGAGCTGGGAAGCTTGTGGTTTGATCTATAGACACGCCCCCTGTGTGTCAGCCAATAGACACGCCCCCTGTGTGTCAGCCAATAGACACGCCCCCTTGGTGTCAGCCTATAGACACGGCCCCTTGGTGGCCGCCTATATACACGCCCCCTTGGTGTCAGCCTATAGACAGCAGGTGGTGTCAGCCTATAGACACGCCCCCTTGGTGCCAGCCTATAGACAGCAGGTGGTGTCAGCCTATAGACACGCCCCCTTGGTGTCAGCCTATAGACAGCAGGTGGTGTCAGCCTATAGACACGCCCCCTTGGTGTCAGCCTATAGACAGCAGGTGGTTTCCCGGTCCTTCTACTGATCAGCATCGGTCACTACGGCTCTAATGGGATCTCTTCCACCAGTAGCAGAGGGACTATGGGAGCGTCTAGGGCTGGTGGAGGAGCTCTACCTCAGGGAGGAGCGCTCACCATTTAGACCCAAAGCCCCGAACCAGAGGCCTTCGTCCCACATCCTCCTCCTCCTCCTCACTCTGAGCAACATGCAGCGCAGCAGCAGATCAGGAGTTAATGAGGAGGTAAAGGAACAAGGAGAGAACATGATGCAACGAATTGCCAGAGTGTGCTTGCCAAAATGCTTACGTCACCCCTAGCGTCACCGCTCTAGCTTCACCGCTAACATCCCAGCTAACATCGCCGCTAGCGTCACCGCTCTAGCTTCACCGCTAACATCCCAGCTAACATCGCCGCTAGCGTCACCGCTCTAGCTTCACCGCTAACATCCCAGCTAACATCGCCGCTAGCGTCACCGCTCTAGCTTCACCGCTAGCATCCCAGCTAACATCGCTGCTAGCGTCACCGCTCTAGCTTCACCGCTAACATCACAGCTAACATCGCCTCTAGCTTCACCGCTAACATCACAGCTAACATCGCCGCTAGCGTCACCGCTCTAGCTTCACCGCTAACATCACAGCTAACATCGCCGCTAGCGTCACCGCTCTAGCTTCACCGCTAACATCCCAGCTAACATCCCAGCTAACATCGCCGCTAGCGTCACCGCTGCCTGAATGGCGTAAAAAGTAGTCCATTTCGGCGGGAAGAAACGTCCAATCTGGCAACACTGCCTGCGCGTCCCCCGCGCTCCGCCCTCAGCGTAACGCCACGAGACACACGGGAAACGAAGCCCGCATGGAACTCAAACTGAGATTCAGAAAAAAGTATTAAGGGAAATCGAAATTTGGTTTTCAGATAATTGACGATACGAGTGTATTGATAAATGGTTTGAATGAAGGTTAACTTTGAAAATTGACCAAGTTAAGATGTCTGAGGTCGTTGAAGTTTCAGAAGGCATTGACCTACATTGTAAAAAATAAAAAAGCAGAAAAGGGTAATAGTTTAAAAAGATAAAAGAGTTGAAAAACGCAGAGATAGTCGCCATGTGGTGAAAGAGCTGGACGGTTGATGGTTGAATGGTTAGGGTTAGGGTAACCTGTAGCTGAAGGTCTGCAGGAGCAGTGAACCGCACAAAAAACAGGCAAAGGGATTAAAGAAACCTTCAGAACCGTAGATGTGCTGGCAGTAGCGACCACTAATCACATCTAAAAGCACCCTCACACACGCTGTGAGACAGCGCGGCTCCTCGCCCAGCGCTAATCTGTTGCCTCAATGCCCGGGGTCCCCCTGGAGAACCGCCCACCGTGGGGAAGGCCTCATGTCACCTCAAGGGCCTGGAACCAGGCCTACTCTCAGGGCCCTACTCAAGGGCCTGGAACCAGGCCTACTCTCAGGGCCCTGTTCAAGGGCCTGGAACCACAGCTACTCTCAGGGCCCTGTTCAAGGGCCTGGAACCACAGCTACTCTCAGGGCCCTGTTCAAGGGCCTGGAACCACAGCTACTCTCAGGGCCCTGTTCAAGGGCCTGGAACCAGGCCTACTCTCAGGGCCCTGTTCAAGGGCCTTGAACCAGGCCTACTCTCAGGGCCCTACTCAAGGGCCTGGAACCAGGCCTACTCTCAGGGCCCTGTTCAAGGGCCTTGAACCAGGCCTACTCTCAGGGCCCTACTCAAGGGCCTGGAACCACAGCTACTCTCAGGGCCCTACTCAAGGGCCTTGAACCAGGCCTACTCTCAGGGCCCTGTTCAAGGGCCTGGAACCACAGCTACTCTCAGGGCCCTACTCAAGGGCCTGGAACCAGGCCTACTCTCAGGGCCCTGTTCAAGGGCCTTGAACCAGGCCTACTCTCAGGGCCCTACTCAAGGGCCTGGAACCACAGCTACTCTCAGGGCCCTACTCAAGGGCCTGGAACCAGGCCTACTCTCAGGGCCCTACTCAAGGGCCTTGAACCAGGCCTACTTTCAGGGCCCTACTCAAGGGCCTTGAACCGGGCCTACTCTCAGGACCCTGTTCAAGGGCCTTGAACCAGGCCTACTCTCAGGGCCCGGTTCAAGGGCCTGGAACCATGCCTACTCTCAGGGCCCGGTTCAAGGGCCTGGAACCAGGCCTACTCTCAGGGCCCGGTTCAAGGCCCGTAGGACTGGGCGCAGACCCACCTTGGCCTTCTCGCTGGGCTCGCTGTTGGGCCCGTAGGACTGGTTGTGGAGCTCCTTGGAGACGACACAGAGGAACTCTGCCTGGTCCTCGTTGCCGTAGTTATAGGACGAGCCGATGCTGACCAGCTGTGGAGAGAGGGAGAGACGGGCTTAGAGAGACCGGCTGAGACAGACACAGAGAGACCGGCTGAGACAGACACAGAGAGACCGGCTGAGACAGACACAGAGAGAGACAGGCTGAGACACAGAGAGAGAAACAGTCAGGCTGAGACAGAGAGCAGAGGGAGAGAGACAGAGAGACAGAGAGACAGAGAGAGTACAAAGAGAGAGCTACAACCATAGAAGTGAAACCATGGACACAAGGGAGGGGGGGGGGTGTCTGATTAAAAAAGCGAAGCATTAGATTGAAACCATAAATGTTGAAGAAAATGGAAGAGGAGAGCCCAATGGAAGAGGAGAGCCCGATGGGAGAGGGGAGCCCGATGGGAGAGGAGAGCCCGATGGGAGAGGAGAGCCCGATGGGAGAGGAGAGCCCGATGGGAGAGGAGAGCCCGATGGGAGAGGAGAGGAGAGCCCGATGGGAGAGGAGAGCCCGATGGGAGAGGAGAGCCCGATGGGAGAGGAGAGCCCGATGGGAGAGGAGAGGAGAGCCCGATGGGAGAGGAGAGCCCGATGGGAGAGGAGAGCCCGATGGGAGAGGAGAGCCCGATGGGAGAGGAGAGCCCGATGGGAGAGGAGAGGAGAGCCCGATGGGAGAGGGGAGCCCGATGGGAGAGGAGAGCCCGATGGGAGAGGAGAGCCCGATGGGAGAGGAGAGCCCGATGGGAGAGGAGAGCCCGATGGGAGAGGAGAGCCCGATGGGAGAGGAGAGGAGAGCCCGATGGGAGAGGAGAGGAGAGCCCGATGGGAGAGGAGAGGAGAGCCCGATGGGAGAGGAGAGGAGAGCCCGATGGGAGAGGAGAGGAGAGCCCGATGGGAGAGGAGAGCCCAATGGGAGAGGAGAGGAGAGCCCGATGGGAGAGGAGAGCCCGATGGGAGAGGAGAGGAGAGCCCGATGGGAGAGGAGAGCCCGATGGGAGAGGAGAGGAGAGCCCGATGGGAGAGGAGAGCCCGATGGGAGAGGAGAGGAGAGCCCGATGGGAGAGGAGAGGAGAGCCCGATGGGAGAGGAGAGCCCGATGGGAGAGGGGAGGAGAGCCCGATGGGAGAGGAGAGCCCGATGGGTTGCTGTTGTACCCTAGACACTTTAAAAGATCTTCTCAGGGTAAAGGACTTTACACTTCATACAGAGCAAGGGAACGACCTAGAGTAGATACACTAACCCACTCCTGGTCACCAGGCAAAGGATAAAGGGCACCTTTATGATGCGTCATTGAATGGGAATCAAAAACAGATCCACACGGTGCACCCTTAAAGCCCGACGCATGAACGGGGTCAACAGAGGAACCGGGAACACACCAAACCATCGGGACGGATCCAGACCCTCATGGAGGCATTTCTAAAGCCTGCGGGACCCGGTCAGTGGGCCCCCAGACGCCTGCTCCCCCATCAGAGGGCGGGGCGCTGTGGTCCGTGAGGGGCCCCCAGGCCTCAGGGCCTCAGGCCTAGGGGCTCCTCAGCTCTGAGGGGCCCCCAGGCCTCAGGCCTAGGGGCTCCTCAGCTCTGAGGGGCCCCCAGGCCTCAGGCCTAGGGGCTCCTCAGCTCTGAGGGGCCCGCAGGCCTGAGGCCTCAGGGCCCGCAGGGCTGAGCAGCCTCATGCCCGGGGGGCCCTGAGGCTGCCCTCAGACCTCCTCACGCTGCAGTCCCGGGTCATACCGAGGGCTCCGCCCATCCACAGCCCCAAAACAAGCCGACAGGTATATAATTAATCATTATCTAATTAAAGGAAGAAAACAAAGAACATGATCATAAAAATAAAAACAATTACTCACTCCACTGGACTAAATGTCGTCAACTTTGAATGTGCAAAGTAAGGTTGTGTACAACACACAAACACACACACACACACACACACACACACACACACACACACACACACACACACACACATGTTCAGACATGCACCTGCTCATTAGCCACTTCAACCTGAGCCTTGTTGTTGCAGGGAGTCTTACTCACTCTCTCTCTCCCCCCCTCTCTCTACTATTACAATATCAGTCTCTGGTCCAGTAGTAAGGAGCTCTGGTTCAGTAGTAAGGACCAGTAAACATGCCTACTGCCTTCAGGGCACAAGTCTAACATACTCTGCTTTGGTCCAATAACTTTTTCAGTAGGTCACCAACTCCCCAACTCACTGAGTCACAGCCCTTCTTTGGCCACATTTGCGCAGTATAAACACGTCCTTTTTGGTTTATCATCCATCTGTACATTCATAAAGAATAAAAACAACTGTCTGTCTGGGGTGCGAGCGCCTCACACTGAAGCTCTGCCATAACCGGAGAATGACTGCCTGAACCCTGACCTGACCTGGGACATTGGGTTGGTCTCACTGTTGTTCTAGCGTAAATCCAATAAAACATGTGTTCTAACAAATGTATTTGTTTGAAAATAAATCATTAAGTAATTTAGTTACTTCAAACCACGATAATGTATAATAAATCATTTGTTTTGAAATAAACCTGAACTAACAAACGGTTCTCGCAGCCCGCCCTCACAGTCGACGTCCGTTCCTCCAACCAGCGGGAGATGAGCTAAGGCGCTAGCAGAACGCAGAGCTAAGGCGCTAGCAGAACGCAGGCAGAGCTAAGGCGCTAGCAGAACGCAGAGCTAAGGCGCTAGCAGAACGCAGGCAGAGCTAAGGCGCTAGCAGAACGCAGGCAGAGCTAAGGCGCTAGCAGAACGCAGAGCTAAGGCGCTAGCAGAACGCAGAGCTAAGGCGCTAGCAGAACGCAGAGCTAAGGCGCTAGCAGAACACAGAGCTAAGGCGCTAGGCTCCTGCCTCAAAATAAAGTAAACTAAGCAAATGAACAGAAAACACAAACACCGACAATAACTTAAAAATGAGAGAATGAATGAGTGAGAGTTGTGGGGCCCCCCCGCAGAGGGGCTGGGGGTGAGGGTGGGGGTGGGGGTGGGGGTGTGGGTGGGGGTGTGGGTGTGGGTGGGGCTTGGTGGGGGTGGGGGTGGGGGCTTGGTGGGGGTGGGGGTGGGGGTGAGGTGGGGGTGGGGGTGGGGGTGTGGGTGTGGGTGGGGGTGTGGGTGTGGGTGGGGGTGGGTGGGGCTTGGTGGGGGTGGGGGTGGGGATGGGTGGGGCTTGGTGGGGGTGGGTGTGGGGGTGGGGGTGAGGTGGGGGTGGGGGTGAGGTTGGGGGTGGGGTTGGGGGTGGGGGTGGGGGTGAGGTTGGGGGTGTGGGTGGGTGTGGGTGGGGGTGAGGTGGGGGTGGGGGTGGGGGTGAGGTGGAGGTGGGGGTGGGGGTGGGGGTGGGGGTGGGGGTGGGGGTGGGGGGTGAGGGTGGAGGTGGGGTGGGGGTGGGGTGGGGGTGGTGGTGGGGGTGGGGGTGGGGGTGGGGGTGGGGGTGGGGTGGGGGTGAGGTGGGGGTGGGGGTGGGGGTGGGGGTGGGGGTGGGGGTGGGGGTGGGGGTGTGGGTGGGGGTGGGGGTGGGGGTGGGGGTGTGGGTGTGGGTGTGGGTGTGGGTGTGGGTGGGGGGGCGTGCGGGGAGGCGGACCCAGGGACCATGCGGCCCCGCCGGGCGGAGGGAGGACACACCTGTCCGCTGGCGACTGGCAGAGTGGGGGCCTCTCCCCTCACCTCCCGCGACACAATCAGCAGAAACTCTGACTGGTGGGCGGGCCCGTAGCCTATACTGACAAGCTGCAACAACCAATCAGAGCACAGGAGCGATGCCCGCATCACGTATGCGAACACAGAAAGAAATGACTTGCTGCATTTGGTTGAACCCCGTCGCTTAATATTTTTATTTCCCGTATGCAGGATTAGGTGGGCGGGGCCAGTGGGGGCGGGCGAAGCAGATGAGGGAGGGGGGGGGGGGGGGGGGGGGGGAGGGGCCCCAGCCTTTACCTGCTCAAACTTCCAGCCGTCGGACATGGTGGACACCATCTGGGTGAGCTCCTCCTCCTGGCACTGCAGCACTCGGTACACGTGCTTCACCGGGGCCTGGGGGCAGAGCAGAGGGTCAGCCACACAGCCTCTGACGGGGCGGCTCCACCTGACACCCCTTCTGATGGCTGATGCCCAGCGTTCTGCGCACCTGGGAGGTTCTGCAGTCCCGCTCCCGGATGGAGTCCTTTAGCAGCTTGATGAGCGACGGGATGTTGTAGAACTCCGCCTCCTCCAGCACGCCTGGGAAGAGACGCAAGGAACGCCTTAGGGAGGGGGAGGAACGCCTCAGGGAGGGGGAGGAACGCCTCAGGGAGGGGGAGGAACGCCTCAGGGAGGGGGAGGAACGCCTCAGGGAGGGGGAGGAACGCCTCAGGGAGGGGGAGGAACGCCTTGAGGGGAGGTTCCTTCGTCCGAGGTGCTCCTCCCGTGTGTCCGAGCCGGGTGGCGGCTGTCTGACGGAGGGAGCTTACCTTCCTCTGCCAGGTCTCTGTTGAGCACCAGTTTTCCGTGCCTCAGGTAGTTGAGCACCGGGCCGAAGTACGTGGGGTCTCGGTCGATGAGGTACGCCCCGGTGTCATCCTGACCAAAGGACAACAAAGGAATCACTTGGATTACAACAGATAAACATCAGCTACAACAGAAGAGTGCGCACCTTTAGCAAAGGGCTTTGGCTTAATGACACACACATTACAGCCACCCCCCTGCTGATCTCAACATGAGCCATCAGCACTGCAGCCCCCATCATCTGGGAGAACATAACCATCAAAAGGACACACTCTATTCCCAGAGGCCCTGGCTTACATTCCCATTCCTCCACAGCCACTGGCAGTTCCTTATTCCCAAAGAGAGGGAGAAACAATAGGAGCAGAACACACCAGACTGGGGACAGTGGCTCCAGACTGGGGCCAGACTGGGGCCAGACTGGGGCCAGACTGGGGCCAGACTGGGGCCAGACTGGGGCCAGACTGGGGACAGACTGGGGACAGTAGCTCCAGACTGGGGCCAGACTGGAGCCAGACTGGGGACAGACTGGACAGACAGTTAGCACTGGGTGAGCCCGTTAGCTCTGTGTTAGCAGGTTAGCACTGGGTGAGCCCGTTAGCACTGGGTGCGCCCGTTAGCACTGGGTGCGCCCGTTAGCACTGGGTGCGCCCGTTAGCACTGGGTGCGCCCGTTAGCACTGGGTGCGCCCGTTAGCACTGGGTGAGCCCGTTAGCACTGGGTGCGCCCGTTAGCACTGGGTGCGCCCGTTAGCACTGGGTGCGCCCGTTAGCACTGGGTGCGCCCGTTAGCACTGGGTTAGCAGGTTAGCACTGGGTGAGCCCGTTAGCACTGGGTGAGCCCGTTAGCACTGGGTGAGCCCGTTAGCACTGGGTGAGCCCGTTAGCACTGGGTGAGCCCGTTAGCACTGGGTTAGCTCCGAGTGAGCACTGGGTTGGCACATTGGCACATTTGTCATGTGGAAACAAACTCAAATTAAACCAGCTTGACCTCCTACGTGCTGGAATGAGTTTGTAGAAACACTAAAACATCCTATTTTGTGCAAAGATTTGTGCATTCACATTAGCTTGTGTTTGTCTCCATCGAGGATCTACAAATATCAGTAAATAAGAGGGGGAGCCAACCCCACTTCTGTTGAAAGACTGAAGTGGTCTTCTGCTCAAACTCCATTAATCGTAGTAGTAATGAGAATATTCTGTTCTAATTCTCTAAAACCCTCATGATTGGATGACCTCCTTTCAATGGCACAAATACCTCACAGGAACCCAATTGAGTTCTATTCTCGTCATATTGCCATGAGTCTGTTCCTTACACCTCTGATGGTGTAGAGAACTAAAGCCAATGAAGATGGGCCTACATTTAGGGACCCAAATAGAGTATGATTACAGCAGGGCCCCGGGGGAACAGGTCACCTCCCCAGGCTGCAGCCCAACTAATGTCTTTCCCAAGGAAAGAGTTGGACTGGAGGATGGACTTGTTGATTCTGAATACAGGTTGACAGCCAAGTCTTTGACTGTTGGCCGTCCCGAGGAGGGACCACGATCCACCTGATACCTGCACAGCGCGTCCCATCGGCCTGGTAGCCTTCTAATGCTATAGATATAGGCCACTGGGCACACCCCTTCTAATGCTATAGATATAGGCCACTGGGCACACCCCTTCTAATGCTATAGATATAGGCCACTGGGCACACCCCTTCTAATGCTATAGATATAGGCCACTGGGCACACCCCTTCTAATGCTATAGATATAGGCCACTGGGCACACCCCTTCTAATGCTATAGATATAGGCCACTGGGCACACCCCTTCTAATGCTATAGATATAGGCCACTGGGCACACCCCTTCTACCATAGGCCACAGCGAGGACGTCTGTCATTGTGAGTTATTGAGTGTTGTTCAGACGCGTAACTTATGCTGGTTAAGAGGCGTCTATGAACTTGTTAAGACTGGTTGGTTGAGCTGGTTTAGAGGGGTTGTTGAGTGTTATTAAGACTGGTTGGTTGAGCTGGTTTAGAGTCCTCATCCTGTGCGTCATGTTGGTGACATAGCCTCAATTAGGGCTGGGCGATATGACGATATCATACCGTGGACGATATGAAAGTGTCTACCGGGAGAGATTTGGCCATATCGTTTATATCGAGAGAGCAAAAAAAAAAAAAAAAAATTATATTGCACTGCACTGACTGAAGCAAGGCAGGTGTGAGACTCACCTGTTAACTTGAAAAAAATCTCATTTGTATTGAAGAAACAGTTCTATTTTTACCACCAGCTATTTGCACAGCACATAACTTTATAAGTGTATAATTAGTATTTAAAATATTTGTGTGATGTTGTGATTTTTATTTTATATTACACAGCCTGACAGCCAGGCAGGTGTGAAGCACACCTTTAAAAAAAAATGTTATTTGTATTGAAAAAACAGTTCAATATTTACAAGATGTTTGCACTATATGACACTGCAGTTAATGACAGATTGTTCGCTACTTACTCCTTTGTAAGCATGGAAATTCAAGTTCAAAATAAAATAAAAAACTGATCAAATGTGAAGTATGGTTATTTTAAGCCATTTATTATTTTAATTTACTTCAAATATACCATATCGTGATATATATCCATATCGTGATATAAAATTACTCATATCGTGATATAAGATTTTGTCCATATCGCCCAGCCCTAGCCTCAATAAATGAGACTTCACGTTAGCTGGAGCGGACATTGCTCAACAACTTAGGGCATTTAGTCGACCCTTTGATCAAAAGCGACTTACATGGGTTAATACACACATTGACACACCGACGGCAGTCAACCATGCAAGGCGACAGCCAGCTGGTCAGGAGCAGTGACCTACTGAGCTAGGCCGACCCCATACACCAGCCTCCATCACAGCCATTCCCCGGGGGCCCAGTGAGGTGAACAACCTGATCCATTGGGTGCTTAGTGGCACGCCAACCACGGGCTTTGTCCTTCGACTACAACCTGATCCATTGGGTGTTTAGTGGCACGCCAACCACGGGCTTCGTCCTTCGACTACAACGCGCACATGACCATTGTTGTTCCTAGAATAGTAGTAAAAACTGCACCTTTATCGGGTGTAGATCCTGAACTATGTTGACCACTGCATGGAGGGTGTAGATCCTGAGCTATGGGGACCACTGCATGGAGGGTGTAGATCCTGAACCATGGGGGACCACTGCATGGAGGGTGTAGATCCTGAACCATGGGGGACCACTGCATGGAGGGTGTAGATCCTGAACTATGTTGACCACTGCATGGAGGGTGTAGATCCTGAACCATGGGGGACCACTGCATGGAGGGTGTAGATCCTGAACCATGTTGACCACTGCATGGAGGGTGTAGATCCTGAACCATGGGGGACCACTGCATGGAGGGTGTAGATCCTGAACCATGGGGGACCACTGCATGGAGGGTGTAGATCCTGAACCATGGGGGACCACTGCATGGAGGGTGTAGATCCTGAACCATGGGGGACCACTGCATGGAGGGTGTAGATCCTGAACCATGGGGGACCACTGCATGGAGGGTGTAGATCCTGAACCATGGGGGACCACTGCATGGAGGGTGTAGATCCTGAACCATGGGGGACCACTGCATGGAGGGTGTAGATCCTGAACCATGGGGGACCACTGCATGGAGGGTGTAGATCACACACTTCCATAAGCTGAAGGCTTAACCGAGGGGCCCGTTACTGGGAAACTAGCATTAACTGGGAGTGAGACCAACTGGGAAACTAGCATTAACTGGGAGTGAGACCAACTGGGAAACTAGCATTAACTGGGAGTGAGACCAACTGGGAAACTAGCATTAACTGGGAGTGAGACCAACTGGGTGGAACGGGAGACGTGGTGAGGATTCATGAGACCACTAGAGGTTAAGCACACCCCGATATCTCAGAGCGAGTGACCCCGTTTCCCCCGGTGTTGGGGCTGATGACAGGGGCGTGGCTCGGAGCGATGCAGACACAAAGAGGAGACTGTCCAATGAATAACAAGAGGGGCCCCAGGGGAGCACAGGGTGCGCAGAGCAATGGCGGCTGGGGAGCAGGACGCAGGACAGCCAGGGGCCCGGACAGCCAGGGGCCCGGAGTGGCCCCAGGAGAGGAGAGGAGGAGCAGGGGGAGTGGCCCCAGGAGAGGAGAGGAGGAGCAGGGGGAGTGGCCCAAGGAGAGGAGAGGAGGAACAGGGGGAGTGGCCCCAGGAGAGGAGAGGAGAGGAGAGGAGGAGCAGGGGCCCCAGGAGAGGAGAGGAGAGGAGGAACAGGGGAACGGCCCCAGGAGGAGGAGCAGGGGGAGTGGCCCCAGGAGAGGAGGAGGAGGAGCAGGGGGAGTGGCCCCAGGAGAGGAGAGGAGGAGCAGGGGGAGTGGCCCCAGGAGAGGAGAGGAGGAGCAGGGGGAGTGGCCCCAGGAGGAGGAGCAGGGGGAGTGGCCCCAGGAGGAGGAGCAGGGGGAGTGGCCCCAGGAGGAGGAGCAGGGGGAGTGTCCACAGGAGGAGGAGAGGAGGAGCAGGGGGAGTGTCCCCAGGAGGAGGAGCAGGGGGAGTGGCCCGAGGAGGGAAGGAGCAGGGGGAGGGGCCATCAGGGAGAGTTTACACTGCCAGTTGGTTTCCATTTAAATTTGCATTTCATTGCGTCTGACAATGGCTGGCCGGATTATGATGATCATAACAAAAAGGAATTAGGAATTCGGGAGATTTATTTAGCCTGATTTAAATCTTTAACTTAATCCACCGATTAAAAGCTTCATAATATTCAATTGGGACTATCAGGGAGCCATTGAACGTAATTTGCTAGTTTGTCAAAGCTTAAGAATCATCAGTTCTTATGGATAATTGCAACATCAAACTCATGTAAGTATATACAATTATTCTTCTCCCAACAGGAAACAGCCCTGATCTGTAGACCCGTGCAGGTTCCATCACGTTATCGTTGTTTTCCATATTCCATTTAGGACAGGGCTGAATTCTAGGCCGGCCTTGTGGTTCTCTAATCAAACATGGTCAGCCAGTACAGCAGTATGATGGAGCTACGTCCTCCAGCTAGGGCAGGGCCCTAGCTGGAGGGCCCTGCCCTAGCTGGGCCCTCCAGGTCTTTATATAAAATAATATTTTTGTATTATTTTATATAAAGAATAGCAATGATTAAGAAAAGCTAAATAAATAACACACATCTCCCACTCGGCTGCCTGCCTCAGTTTAAGATGTTGGATTAAAGTGTGGCGCTCCACACTTTAGGCTAACTCTACACACTCACTTTTTTCAGGGTATGCTGCCATGTTGATATTTTACCTTAAAAAAAAAAAAAGAATTACGATGAATGTCCCAGCTCTACCTCCAGCTGGGACGGCCCCCAGCTGGGACGGCCCCCAGCTGGGACGGCCCCCAGCAGACAGCCGAGGCAGGAGGCTGCGTCCTCGCTCCATCTCGAGTCACATGACCAGCGTTACTTAGCCCAGTGGAAGCGAGCAGCGCCAGTGTTGGAGCCTCTGGCTCACTAAATAATACACTGATCATTCCGGGACTACATTACCTGGAGCCAGCTCACACTTCAAAATATTGAAGGTTTCTTTCACGGTAATGCAGGCTTTGATCTGACGTGAACAGGGCTTGTTGAAGCAGCATGCATCATTCTGCCGAGGCCGAGCCGCGTGCACACACAGCTGATACTGAACAATTTATGACAAATGAATGTTTCAGGCAATGGATGAACGTTCTGCTTCTAAGAGGTGCCCTAAAAGCTTTCCTGTTATGAGAGGCAGTAAAGGAGTTTCATAGCTTGGCAGGAGAGTAGGTAATAACTGCTGGCCAGGAAAGTGCCGATATAAATCAAGGGAGAGAAGAAGTTTAATGTAAATTATTTACTTCGAAAATAAGATGAGGGTGGATTCTCCACTATGCAAGAGGAACTAGTTTTGAGCCGTCAAGCACTAGGTTAAACCAGTCTTACTGGTTGGTTTTGGTGAACAAAATGCCAGGCGAGTGCAGTGTGGGTCAGGTTTGGGTCCCACCAGGTGAGGGTCGGGTTTGGGTCCCACCAGGTGAGGGTCGGGTTTGAGTGGCACCAGGTGAGGGTCAGGTTTGGGTCCCACCAGGTGAGGGTCCGGTTTGAGTGGCACCAGGTGAGGGTCAGGTTTGGGTCCCACCAGGTGAGGGTCAGGTTTGGGTCCCACCAGGTGAGGGTCAGGTTTGGGTCCCACCAGGTGAGGGTCAGGTTTGAGTGGCACCAGGTGAGAGTCAGGTTTGAGTGGCACCTCCTCTGCCGTTGTGTGGTAAAGGATGAGGCTCCTCCCACTGCGCTCTGCCATGATGGGGCTACAATGCAAACCCAGGATCACTAAATGCCACCACAACGCTCTTACAAGCGAGAGACAGGGAGATCTCCAACCAGCCGAGGAAGAGCGATGAACATGAGGTCTTTGACTTGAGCAGAGCCGGATTCTATGTGAAGGAATGCTCAAAACATTGATGTGTCTTCAGGATCCCAAAGAGCTGGCTTTCCCAATTCAGTGACTCTGGGTCTGTGTTGGAGGTCTGGAGTTACATGATACACAATATTTAGTCCGGAGGTCAAGAACTTTAAGACTTAGCGCGCACACTCACGCACACACATCCTTTCTAAAAGAATACCACGCTAAACGTTACTGGATTAGTTGCATCCGCCTTTATATATAGACACACATTAGTATCTCATGGGCATTTCCCAGAGTGCTTTTCCCCTACCTTCTCCCTGGGCTGCCTGAATGTGTATAACAGGCTCCAGTCAACAACATGAATAATGGAGTCCCTCCTCAAGAGTCCTTCGGAGGCGCGCCAGACGGCATGACTGAGGACTGAACGCCTCCTTCCCTTGGCTGGGGAACGCAATGCTGCACCCCTCAAACCAGGAGACCCAGGCACAGAACCATCGATGATCTGATCACAATTTAAGTTCTAGATTTTGCCTTGTGTGAGGCTAAATAATAGAAATGTAAGGATATTTTATAGATTGTGAACTACAATAAACCACATCATGAGAACTTGCCCGACTAAACGTTCAGCCCCAACAAAGAGAGGGTATGCAGTGCACTTAAAACCAAGGATTAGAATTTCCTTTTAAAGTTTCACATAGATTTGAAGCGATAGTGATTAGTGAGGGATTAGAAGATTTGCATTAAAATTTGAATGCAATAACACCGTAGGCGCAAAGTGTATATGGGACAAATAGATTAACAGTGGATACGACAAATGAATGAACCAATAATATGGTAGGTGAAGGAATTAAACTAAACGTCTAAACAAAAACACAATGTAAATGGACCCGGTAGGCCTACATCCATGTCCGATATGAGAAGTGGTGTTCTGAGGGACGACACGCGCCGGACGGAGCCGGAGGAGTGACCTCATCCCCCAGCTCCTGACCGTGAGCACAACTCACTATTTAGCAAAGTCTTCTTCACTTATTGGAGGTTTTTGATTTTTTGGCAGTGCTACTGTCTCAGTAGCAAAGCAATGCATCGCCGTCGAAATGTCGAATAGACCCCTTCATTCACCGTGACATGCACGGAAAGATACATTAGATATTGCTAGGGTGCAAGTCAACGTGTCATAATAATAATGTTAACCTTTAAGGACTTCAGCAGACCGACCTCTGACCCCAACAGACAGACCTCCGGCCACAAAACAGTCATCCGACCCCAACACACGGTCCTCCGACCCCAACAAACGGTCCTCCGACCCCAACAAACAGTCCTCCGCTACCAAACAGACGGATCTCCGACCCCAACAAACAGACCTCCGCTTCCAAACAGACTGACCTCCGACCCCAACAGACAGACCTCCGACCCCAACAGACAGACCTCCGACCCCAACAGACAGACCTCCGACCCCAACAGACAGACCTCCGACCCCAACAGACAGACCTCCGACCCCGGACGTCAGGCGACTGCAGTGAAATTGCTACAGGAAAAAGTTCGCCAATGTGATGGAAACTGTCTTAACTTTCAACTAGTGAATACAATGGCAGTGTTACGGCCATGGACTTACCTCACTAGTATTGTTTGGGATAATATATTGTATGCATTAACATTAAGTTGTCATGCGGTGACTGTAGGAATCTAGCTTCAGCTAACCTTAGCTAGCGACAAAGAATGCGAGCTAAGTGCGACCGACAGACCTCAATATAACCACTTCTGTACCGCTGACATGTCCCGAAGTCAGAGGGAAGTGAGTACTACCTCACGGCCATCTGAACCTGGCGGGTTTCCATTCAGTGAGGAACTTGGTAAAACAGTCGACCGAGCGTTCATCAGCCCTTTAGCTCGTGTAGCTTAGCATGTAGCGGGTACCTTATCGGAGTCGAGCTCGGGGTCCGCCTGGCTCAGGCGGTACAGGAACGACTTGGGGTCGCGGCACAGCGTCTGTCTGGTGGTCAGAAAACACGTTCCCCCGACGTTCAGACGGATCCACTTGGATGAACCGACGCGGGATGTGTGATTATTCTCCCCGGCAGGATGAGCCAAACACCTCCGATGAACGGGGCCACTTGTTTCGGAGCCGTTTTCCGCCATCCCTCTTCTCCGCCCTTGGCTCTTTGAGGCTGAGAGGAATGAGAGGAGCGAGAGGAACTGTTCCTCCCACACCGACAAGCCACACAGGGAGACCGGGGCTCTGAGGCCACTCCTACTGCTGGGGAGACCGTGGCCAGCTGAGGCCACTCCTCCGGCGGAGACCCTGGCTAACTCCCACTCCTGCTCCAACGGACACCGGGGCCAGCTCTAATGCCAATCCTACTCCGGTGACAGGTTTTTCTGGAGTATTCGTATTTCAAATATTAAAATATGCATTGGATTTGGTATTTAGCACTCCTAAAAACAAATATGGGCGATGGTGATGCGTCGGAACTTATTTACACGACACAAAATAAGACACTCTTGATGGGCTGGTACTTTATTTACATGTTGCAAATGTTGAGACGCCGTTATCAGTGAACGCTGTTGCTTTTTGTTGTTAACAGAAGACAGGACACATGACTTTATTTGTATGCCTAAATCCCTACATGCTTTAATTACTGGACTACCAAGCATTAAGTGGAAAATTCCTCATTCAACATCTACTGACCTAGCGAACAAATAATCAGAGAGGATGAACCGATTCATTAAATTATCAGAAACATGATTAAATCACTGAGCAAATAGAAAATGTATATGATATAGTAAGAAAAAGCTGTAAAATATTATAGTTTACAATAATTATTCACATTCAAAGGCTTTACATCTCAATACATACACTCCATGGCCCCTGAACATGACTTCAATCCAAATATGATTCATATATTAGAATTTAAATAACACATGAGCTAGAGGCTAAACAATAGCCATCAAATAACCTTATACAAGAATAAAAATACAAAAACTGTATCCTAATATCATTGCATTACTTGCTTCAGATTTCAATAATACATCGTCTGTACATCACAGTTCTAGTCAGTTACAAACCAGGTAGAGTATTCCATAAACAATGTAACTAACTTCCGCCAACATGATTCAAACAATTTTCTAGCAAGAGAGGCAAACACATTTCTATAGTGTTTACTTGACTTTGAAGACAGATACAGCAATTTAATCTGTGGGGATATTTGTGGATCAGATCTCCTTTAATGACTTCCCACTCTGCGCCCTGGCTCTGGGCCTACGTCCTGACTCCTCCCCAGCCCCCGCCATGCGGCCAGGAGGGACCCCATTGGGGGGGAACCCTTGAGGGAGGACCTCGCGTATGGTGAAAACTAAAAGCTTCAAAAAGAACGTTTTGTTTCTTAACGAAAGCACAGGTTTAAATCGTCTGCTCAATTTACTCCTTGGGCCAAATGTAACGAGGGGAGAGAAGCGAGCCAAGTCGGGCCGCTCCCCATAACATCAGAACCCCCAGGAGGAACCTACGAGGAACCTTCAGAGGACCTCAGGAGGAGCCTACGAGGAACCTTCAGAGGACCTCAGGAGGAACCTACGAGGAACCTTCAGAGGACCTCAGGAGGAACCTACGAGGAACCTTCAGAGGACCTCAGGAGGAACCTACGAGGAACCTTCAGAGGACCTCAGGAGGAACCTACGAGGAACCTTCAGAGGACCTCAGGAGGAACCTACGAGGAACCTTCAGAGGACCCCAGGAGGAACCTACGAGGAACCTTCAGAGGACCTCAGGAGGAACCTACGAGGAACCTTCAGAGGACCTCAGGAGGAACCTACGAGGAACCTTCAGAGGACCTCAGGAGGAACCTACGAGGAACCTTCAGAGGACCTCAGGAGGACCCTCAGGAAGAACCTTCAGAGGACCTCAGGAGGACCCTCAGGAAGAACCTTCAGAGGACCCTCGGGAGGAACCTTCAGAGGACCCTCGGGAGGAACCTTCAGAGGACCCTCGGGAGGAACCTTCAGAGGACCCTCGGGAGGAACCTTCAGAGGACCCTCGGGAGGAACCTTCAGAGGACCCTCGGGAGGAACCTTTAGAGGACGATCCCAACCGTTGGCCGTCTGATCCAGAGCCTACAGCCGCTGGTTGAGGAGAGATCTAAGGTGAGAGTTGAGGAGGCTTCTTCCTGTCCGACATCGGGGGGGGGGGGGGGGGGGGGGGGTCAGCATAAAGATTCTTTCAGGACAAACTAAATTTGAGTCTACAATCCCGCCAAAAGAAAAGGTAAATATTCAAACCACAAAGAAAAGAGCCAGTGATGGTACAGAACAGCCAGATCAGTCAATAATAAGAGCTATGGTTGCCACAAAAAAAAAAGGTCAAAATACCCATGATTCAAAACTTGTATAAAGGATATTTCCAGTGCCCTATGAGAGTGAGGCGGACTGCGCTACAGGACAGGCCGTGCAGGAAAGCGAAGCACGTTATGATGAAGAGTCAAAGCTAGTGGCATGGTCACCCGCTCCCTTTAGCAATATATCCACAAACGGTCTTTGGAGAGCTCCCACTAGAAGAACAGAAACCCTAGTAGATGGGCCGTCCGGGAGCCCCGCTCCCTGGCAAGGAGACCCTTACTGGACTAGGGGGTACCAAGAGCCAGAGGACACGCCCCCCCCGGAGGACACGCCCCCCCCGGAGGACACGGCCCCCAGAGGACACACCCCCCCCGGAGGACACGGCCCCCAGAGGACACGGCCCCCCCGGAGGACACGGCCCCCCCGGAGGACACGGCCCCCCCGGAGGACACGGCCCCCCCGGAGGACACGGCCCCCCCGGAGGACACGGCCCCCCCGGAGGACACGGCCCCCCGGAGCAGGGTGGCCGGGGTGGGTCAGGGTGAGAGCCCGCCCGAGTCCTAACCCTGACCCGGGATCAGGTTACATCTGCAGCGACTATGTAGTATATA
Organism: Gadus chalcogrammus; assembly: GCF_026213295.1. Lineage (NCBI taxonomy): Eukaryota > Metazoa > Chordata > Actinopteri > Gadiformes > Gadidae > Gadus > Gadus chalcogrammus. Next base: position 412,397 of record NC_079429.1, read on the forward strand.
TGCTCTAGAAATGGGCTTTTTGAATACTCCTTACACGTACAATGAAGGATAAGAATATGGTTGAAGTATCACACTGTATCCGCGCTGTTGGACACAGCTGGACTGATTCTAGTCGTCATAGCAGCAGGAAACCAGCCCTTGCACCTGACGGAGTTGGAGGGTACCGCAGCCTGTGGTTCTACAGACAAGACAACTTTTCTTTTTGCTTTCCCTTGCAGGTTGGATGAGAAGCAGATGTGCAGGGTAAGCAGTCTCATCATCCACACGTGGACCAATGCAACACAAGCCTCACAGAACAAGCAGGCACTCTGGATCCACCGTGTGTTATCCCGTGGTTCTGCTCAGAAAAAAACTAACAAGGTCTAGATGCCAGCGTCTCTAAAAAGAGTGTTTACATAGCGGTGATGAAGGACACTAAAGAGGATGTTACTCTGCTCAGTGATTGGCCTTGGAGCAAAGAGGGAGGAGGCGGGGCCACAGAGGAGCCTCGACCCTATAGGCCAGGGCCTTGGTGGCTTTGATAGATCTTTCTCCAGACTTCCTGGATCTTCTTGCACCATTTGTCAGCATTCCCACTGGGATCCATTAGATAATACGTTCGATTGGGCTGCAAGGGGGAAAGAAAAAATAAAATACAACCCGGTTACTCACGCTCAAAGCTACAGCATTATAAAACCTCACACGTCAACATCATGTCAACAGCTGAGAATCAATATTGTGTCCACATTTTATTTGAGCATTAAAGCTTCAGTGGAAAAGGACCATTATGTAATGGTTAATAGGATCACCACATTGTTTTTTTTAACTCTGCTGAACACTCCTGTCCTGCAAGAGCTTTGGTCCTACTCTTGGTTTCATCATCTGTAACAGCCATCAATCAGGCCCCCCATCTCAGCCATCAGGCCCCCCATCTCAGACATCAGGCCCCCCATCTCAGACATCAGGCCCCCCATCTCAGACATCAGGCCCCCCATCTCAGACATCAGGCCCCCCATCTCAGCCATCAATCAGGCCCCCCATCTCAGCCATCAATCAGGCCCCCCATCTCAGCCATCAATCAGGCCCCCCATCTCAGCCATCAGGCCCCCCATCTCAGCCATCAGGCCCCCCATCTCAGCCATCAGGCCCCCCATCTCAGCCATCAGGCCCCCCATCTCAGCCATCAGGCCCCCCATCTCAGCCATCAGGCCCCCCATCTCAGCCATCAGGCCCCCCATCTCAGACATCAGGCCCCCCATCTCAGCCATCAGGCCCCCCATCTCAGACATCAGGCCCCCCATCTCAAACATACAGGGTTGGCCTACAATATGAAGGTCATCTCTAAACTGAACCTACACTCTTGACCACCACATGTTTTCATGGAGGATCTAAAGGATCTCTCTCCGATCCTCTCTCTCTGTTTACCGTGTGAACAAAGAAGGTCTTGAAGTTCTTGGCCTCGGGCCGCAGCTCCAGGGACCAGGGGATGGTACCCTTCAGGACCTTGTTGACCGGGTCCACGTAATACAGGTGTGGGCCCTCGGTGAGCAGCAGCTGCCTCCGCCTGGCAAACAGACCCTGTGGAGCATGTCATAGGTTCAGACCCCAGCCCCCAAAGGCCTAACCCTAACCCTAGCCCAAAGGCCTAACCCAAAGGCCTAACCCAAACCCTAGCCCAAAGGCATAACCCAAACCCTAGCCCAAAGGCCTAACCCAAACCCTAGCCCAAAGGCCTAACCCTAGCCCTAGCGCCTAACCCAAAGGCCTAACCCAAATACCTAACCCAAACCCTAGCCCAAAGGCCTAACCCTAGCCCAAAGGCCTACCCCAAAGGCCTAACCCTAGCCCAAAGGCCTAGCCCAAAGTCCTAACCCAAAGGCCTAACCCAAACCCTAGCCCAAAGGCCTAGCCCAAAGGCCTAACCCAAAGGCCTAGTCCAAAGGCCTAACCCAAAGGCCTAACCCTAACCCAAAGGCCTAACCCTAGCCCAAAGGCCTAACCCAAAGGCCTAGCCCAAACCCAAAGGCCTAACCCAAAGGCCTAACCCAAACCCTAGCCCAAAGGCCTAGCCCAAAGGCCTAGCCCAAAGGCCTAGCCCAAAGGCCTAGCCCAAAGGCCTAGCCCAAGGGCCTAGCCCAAAGGCCTAACCCAAAGGCCTAACCCAAACCCAAAGGCCTAACCCAAAGGCCTAACCCAAACCCTAACCCAAAGGCCTAACCCAAAGGTCTAACCCTAGCCCAAAGGCCTAACCCAAAGGCCTAACCCTAACCCTAGCCCAAAGGCCTAATCCCCCTGCTCCATATAATCAAGGGTATAAACAAAACTTTATGAAACTACCAAAACACAGGTTAACGTAAATCGTATTTAAAGAAACAATGACTCAAAGGCCATTAGAAAACGAGAGAACATTCACCTTTCGTTTATCAACTGGGCCCATTTTGAGGATCAGGTTATTCTCAACAAACTGGTGCCTGGTCAAAGGGAAGACAGACACAAACCCAATCAATACACACACACTACATACCACCCCCTACACACACACACACACACACACACACACACACACACACACACACACACACACACACACACACACACACACACACACACACACACACACACACACACACACACACACACACACACACACACACACACACACACACACACACACACACACACACCAGGGGTTTCCAGTTGTCTGTTTGTCCAGCAGCAGCTGCTTCTCCTCCTCAGAGAACTGCAGGTCGAGCTCAAAGGAGTTGTTGTCCAGGTCGTGGATGTACTGCTCGATGTTGCTGCTGGACCTCTGGGGCGGCAGGGACTCCGGGGCGGACAGCGAGTGGGAGGAGCTGGACTGGCTCACCTGCATGCTGCTGAACTGGCTCAGCAGGTCGTCGTACTGCGGGCCCAGAGAGAGGGTTAGGCGCTGGACACGCCTACTGGCTACCGTCTCCCACTCTACCTCAAAGCCACCACAATGAATCCACAGCATCTCACGTTTCCGTAGCAGTCCTCGTCATCCTCCGACATGGCGGGCAGGTATGGTGTCAGCTTGGGAGGCGACTGCAGGTGGAGGTCATCCCAGGACGTGGTCTCGAAGAAGGGATGCCGTCTCAACGGGTCGTAGCCCCCCATCTCCTCACAGCCGATCCGCATGGAGGGGTCCAGAGACTGGAGAAGGTCACGGGATGTAGGTCAACATGGAGGTTTCCTCAACCACTCGTTATGATCTGTTAGTTGGATTCATGCTCCCTTCAGTACGATAACCTGGTTCTGCTTGGAAACTAAAGAACATGACCTACCAAAAGCCTTTGAACAAGATCCTTGGCTTTGGGGAAGAACTTCTCTGGGAACTCGTACTCCAGCTTTGTTATCTTCTGGAATATTAGGTACTCGTTTCTGCAGCCGAGCAGTGAACCAAGAGGAAATGGGGGGAGAGTTAATGTGAGTAAAGTGACAGGGACTGACAGTAATGGAGGAAGGTTTGGACAAGAACTGGGTGCCCGCTAATAATATGAATAATCACTCAGTTTCCCATCAAAAGATTTAACATTTAGCTCCATCTTTTCCCATTGGTTTAAATGTTCTGTTCTACGCTCCTAGTAATAAAACATTGTATATATATATATATATATATAAAACAAACACGCGGTCTAGAATGTTATCCAGATGGACCCTCTGCACAAGGACAGTAAAACTTACCCAGCTCTGAAGGGCGGTAACCCGGCGACCAGCTGATATATTATACATCCCAGCGCCCAAAGGTCTGAACTGTAAGAGAAGATGGACGTTACATTGGACCAGGAGGTGGACGTTACATTGGACCAGGAGGTGGACGTTACATTGGACCAGGAGGTGGACGTTACATTGGACCAGGAGGTGGACGTTACATTGGACCAGGAGGTGGACGTTACATTGGACCAGGAGGTGGACGTTACATTGGACCAGGAGGTGGACGTTACATTGGACCAGGAGGTGGACGTTACATTGGACCAGGAGGTGGACGTTACATTGGACCAGGAGGTGGACGTTACATTGGACCAGGAGGTGGACGTTACATTGGACCAGGAGGTGGACGTTACATTGGACCAGGAGGTGGACGTTACATTGGACCAGGAGGTGGACGTTACATTGGACCAGGAGGTGGACGTTACATTGGACCAGGTGGACGTTACATTGGACCAGGAGGTGGACGTTACATTGGACCAGGAGGTGGACGTTACATTGGACCAGGAGGTGGACGTTACATTGGACCAGGAGGTGGACGTTACATTGGACCAGGAGGTGGACGTTACATTGGACCAGGAGGTGGACGTTACATTGGACCAGGTGGACGTTACATTGGACCAGGAGGTGGACGTTACATTGGACCAGGAGGTGGACGTTACATTGGACCAGGAGGTGGACGTTACATTGGACCAGGAGGTGGACGTTACATTGGACCAGGAGGTGGACGTTACATTGGACCAGGAGGTGGACGTTACATTGGACCAGATGGACGTTACATTGGACCAGGAGGTGGACGTTACATTGGACCAGGAGGTGGACGTTACATTGGACCAGGAGGTGGACGTTACATTGGACCAGGAGGTGGACGTTACATTGGACCAGGAGGTAGACGTTACATTGGACCAGGAGGTGGACGTTACATTGGACCACAAGGTGCTTAATAATCCACTCAATGGTTATAGAGGTTCCTGTTGGTCCCGTAACGCAGGGAGTGGAACACGATTGAAGATCCCTCACCTCTTGCAGGCCGACTTATCTGTCAGCAGCTCGGGGGAGACGTACTGGGCCGTCCCAACAAAGGAGTTCGCTTTAGCTGCAAGAAAATGCAGAAGATTGAGTCAAAATAAAAGTGAAGTAGCAGAGAAATGCTGCTGAAGACCAGGCTGCTCACGGCGCTCCAACTTACATTGCTTACTGTCAGTTAACTGCTTTGCAGTCCCAAAATCTGTGATTTGGATGTGCATATCTTCACTCAGTAGAATATTCTCTGGCTTCAGATCTCTGTTATCAAACAGACATACGAGTGAGGCAAGCTCTTCAGCAAGATAATTACATGACAAAGTAATGGTTTAACAAGATTCAATGTGACGATTGATCAGCTTACCTATGTATTATCTCCTTATTGTGTAAATATTCTAGAGCACAAACAATTTCTGCTGAGTAGAATCGAGTACAGGTCTCATCAAAAGAACCGATTTTACGAATGTATTTTAGAAGTTCCCCATTCTTAGCAAAGCTAAGACCAAAATCTGAAAAAAGTGTTAAGGTAAACACGCATAAAATATAATTTACATGATTGATACACTGTAATCACGACTGCTCAAATGCAGTCATAGGAACTTTAATAACCTGAGCAATTTGAAAAGAACAGGATGTTTTTCAGTCATTCTCCACAAGACACAGCATGCCATCTTTGTTTAAGGATACACAACTTCTCGTCATCTTGAAAGGTGAAGTAGAGTTTGACGAAGAATGGGTGATCTAGATTTGACAACAGATCTCGCTCTCTTTTCACATACTGGGCTTTTTTGGACTTCACAATATGCCGCTTGTCCAGAATCTTAACTGAAACACACATTGAGAGAAGAAGTTCAATACACACAAGAGCCGTCAGTCATGAGGAGATAGGAGATCCCACAGTGCCACCCGCTACTCAGCACATGTCCAGACAGAAGATTTTACCTACTTGCATATTCCTTCCCCGTTGATTGTTCCTTTGCCAGGACAACCTTTGAAAACAAACCAGAAGGATACAATCCATCACCTGGGATTTCTATTGATGCGCCTTGACAACACGTCCATCCCCTCCTCAGCCCCAGTGAGGACCCTAACCACAGTAAACCTCAGATGAACCGCAGATGGTTCACTGAAGCATCTTGACCACAAGAATGCTTGCATGTAACAACATCAATCCAGCGCTGATTCAGAGGTTCGATGGAATGCAGGTGACGTACTGTCGAGAAGGAGCCCTCTCCCAGGATCTTGCCAAACTTGAAATCCTCCGGCCTCTTCTTGCGAGGCTGGGAGGCCTGCATGGCCGTCTGGGTGCGTAGCTCCGCGGCCCTGGCCTCCGTGGACGGGGCCTCCATGCTGGGACAGAGGCTGCTACTTGCACCTGGGATGGCAAGTGGCGAGCAGGTGTCAGGCTGGTTTCTTACCATTGAGGGATGTGGGCAGGGACAGATGACAACGCTGGTCTGAATGGGCACAACATCATACTGCAACGGGAGGAGAAGGAGGTCGTTAGGGACGGAGCGGCCACCACGCAGGAATCTATTCAGGCCGTCGCCCTTGAGGGGTCCCGTTCAACTCACCTCCTTTAGATATTTTAAACATTTAGCCTAGCCAGTGAAAGCCTCATAATTACTTGGAATTAATAAGCAAGTATAGACATTAACATTTAAGTCATTTAGCAGACGCTTTTATCCAAAGCGACTTACATCAGTTAATACACACATTGACACACCAACGGCCGAGTCACCACGCAGGGCGACAGCCAGCTCTTCAGGAGCAGTCAGGGTTAAGTGTCTCGCTCAGGGACACATCAACACTCAGCTAGGAGGAGCTGGGGATCAAACTAGCAACCTTTCGGTTGCTAGTTTTTCAACTGCTCTACCTCCTGAGCTAGGCCGACCCCGAGTTCTGAGCTATGGCTAAATGAGAAATTCAATATTCAAGGAACTAGTTCTGAGAGCCTTGAACCAATTGGCATGATGGGACACATAGGAAGAGATATCAAACGCATATCCTAATATTTATTAATCTTATACACACACTAATAAAGGGGTAAAGAGTGCTCAGAAGTTTATGTGATCAATAAACAGGATTATTAAAGCATGACAAGATATCCACGTGACATTATGATACATGACATTCGGATTAAACAAACGTAATAGTGAAGTAGAGTGAAAAGTTTTGCCTGTTGTCAGGAAGCCATTCATTTATTAGTCGAATTGCGGCCTAATATTTAGGATTGGAAACTTGGTGGACAAGACAACACTGAGTAACGGCCCATTAAACGAGTCCATACACCGCCGGTCCCACCCTGCAGGGCCAAGAGGAGAAACTGTGGATACAACTGCTTGACTGATCATTGCAGCGGCTTGCTGTTTCCATACTAGTCAATCGGTGTTTCACGAAATAAAAACAAAATACGTGGATGTGAAATCTGGCGAATACATTCCCCGAGATGTCAACTCTTATTGCACGTGACAGTCTGATAGATTAGCTGATTGCCATGTTTTCTATCTTTAAACCTCAAACTTTGTGCTAAATAAGTCCGACCGTCACTAGTCTGAAAGGTCGTCTCACTAGAGGAGGCTTCTCGGCCTGTTATTCCTGGTTATTAAACTGGTGGAAAGGTGTGGTCATTAACCCACGACTCTCTCTACGTCTCTCAGTGGACTATTCGGCCCCATCACCGGGAACAAGCAGGATTATGAATGTCAACGAGGCACCGGGACGACTAGATGATCATGAGGCCTCAACAAAGTTTGTTTGCGAGCTCGTAGTGTTAGCTCACAGGCGAGCTAACATGAGCTAGCGCTGTAAACCGAGAAGCCGGCCGCTGACAGCGAGTTAAACTTCACCGACCTGCCATCGGCTTCAGAGACCCGACATGGGACCGACCCACCCGGACCTGGACTTCACTTCCCAAAAATTGTCAAGATTAGCGATTGTGAAACATGAATTATCTTGCCGTCAACTACTGAAATGTTGATAACATGTAGCCCCGACCAGTGCTAATTCCCGTTAGCTCCGCGGCGTAAGAAGCGCGAAGCTGCAACCCATGAAGCATCAGAGGAGCTACGATGCTAACCTCAGAGCAGCTACGATGCTAACCTCCTCCAACCACCGGGACCCGCCATGTGTCACACAAACAACAACTATTGAGAGAACCCTAAAAACCGAACTAGAGCAGGTGCTGAAGTCACTAGCTGAAGTGAACATTAGCTGTTGTGCTGGCTCGTCATAGCGACTAGCTGCTCCTACTAGCTGCTCCTGCTAGCTATTCGAGGCCCGATGTTAGGGTTAGATCTGTTGTCCATCACATCCCACCCCAGAAGCGCTGCCATCGAAGACTCACACACGGGGAAACTACAATACTTGCCAATTGACTTGTGGCTCTTGCCATGGAAGTTTTCCGCGAGTATTTATTAGGAATAAAATAATTAGAGAACATCCAGTAATGGCTGCCTCTGCGCCTTCATTTTCGAGCTGTGACGTCGTTCCACAACAATGTTACCGCAAAGAGCGGACGACCCGCCCCCTGGGCCGCAGGCCCCGCCCCCATGGGACGCTGGCCCCGCCCTCGGGCACGCCCCCTCGCCACATTTACACCCTCCTCAGTCCTTTCACCTTTTACTCATACAATGACGCATCGCACTTTGGGCGCCCATTCCTTAATAACGTTGCGTTATTGGTTTGTTACGATTCAATGGACGACTTTCAATAATATCGTTTTATTTTCACCCTTTTCCGGAAATCCTGTGAATTCGTATCACAGGACTGGTAAAACTAGAAGTTTTTGCTGGCATTTTTATTTTTATTTCATGCCAATATTTTTACCCAATTCACATATTACAATTTTAACTTAGAGAATAATACGCAGACATCTAAAAACATAATTTTTTTATTTACAAATGTGTATTACTTTGAACATTACCCAAAAGGTTAGCTTACTTCCTTTATATCTTATAAACATCACTTGTCTTCCCCATCTTCTGCTTTATTTCATCATCATCATCATCATCTTCCTCGTCCTCTTCTACACCATCATCATCATCATCTGCATCCTCCTCTTCACTAGAATCCTCCTCTTCTTCAGGAGGCCTAAGCAGAAAGGGCAGATGAAGCTAATAAGACTCCAGGTGTTCAATGTGTCGATAGATCCCCAGTGTCTGGGGCTCACCCCCGGGTCTCACCCCAGTGCCTGGATGCTCACCCCTGGGGCCGGTTGAGACTGCAGCTCTCCCTTCCTGAGTCCACATCAAAGGGATCTGCAAAACACACTACGTGTTATTTGCTACTGCCCCCAATAGTACAATAAATGGAAATATTAATTAAAAAAATATATATATAATAAAAGCTTCCTATTGAAAATATATGTTTTGCACTGTACTACTGCTTTGGCAGCCACATCTTCTACAATGATAATTCCTTTATTTTATGCTAGGTTTTGGTCCAATCTGAGACTTGTATGTTAGTATCCCTGGGTTACCAGAGGTTTTGGTCCAATCTGAGCCTTTTATGCTAGTATCCCTGGGTTACCAGAGGTTTTGGTCCAATCTGAGGCTTGTATGTTAGTATCCCTGGGTTACCAGAGGTTTTGGTCCAATCTGAGGCTTGTATGTTAGTATCCCTGGGTTACCAGAGGTTAGGGTCCAATCTGAGGCTTGTATACGTTAGTATCCCTGGGTTACCAGAGGTTAGGGTCCAATCTGAGGCTTGTATACGTTAGTATCCCTGGGTTACCAGAGGTTTTGGTCCAATCTGAGGCTTGTATGTTAGTATCCCTGGGTTACCAGAGGTTTTGGTCCAATCTGAGGCTTTTATGTTAGTATCCCTGGGTTACCAGAGGTTTTGGTCCAATCTGAGGCTTGTATGCTAGTATCCCTGGGTTACCAGAGGTTAGGGTCCAATCTGAGGCTTGTATACGTTAGTATCCCTGGGTTACCAGAGGTTAGGGTCCAATCTGAGGCTTGTATACGTTAGTATCCCTGGGTTACCGAAGGGTTCCTCCTCCCGCGGGGCGGCGATGTACTCCTTCTCTGCAGAGAGCATCTCTTCCTCAGAGCTGCAGGCTGCGTAGCGTGCCAGGATGACCTTATTCAGCTCCAGGAATCCCGCCCCCCACTTGAACTTATTCAGCAGCAGCGCGGCCAGCTCCTGGAACCCTGAGGGGGGAGAGGCCATCAACACGACTCCTACAGAAACACCATCTTATATAGAATGAAATACTTCGATCAAATACACATCGAAAATAATATTAATCTGACTGCAGGCCGCACCTACGATGCAGAAGGTGGCTGCGAAGGCCTCCACGCAGGACAGCTTGCAGGGCTTGCCGTAGTTGACGGGGTTGGCTGCCACCAGATATGGCAGCAGCCTGGGATGAGACCCCACCATCTTACTGAAGGGCGTCTCCTCCAGTTTGGCCCAGGAACAGTCAATGACTGCCAGTCCATTCTGAGCCACGATAGTTCTGATCAGAGACATATTGCATTTCGCATTAAGGATACACCTATTGCCGTTTGTGGATCGCAAAACATAAATGCAGATATCCGCGTGAAACATAAGGACACATTCCACATGTTGAAATGCATTTCTTTGCTATTTAAACCTCCAGTCTCTAATAATACACTGGCTCACCCACACAGATATATTTACAAATATTATTATATTGTGATATTTCCTTTGTGCACAGGGATGATGATAAAGCAGATTAGAGAATTGTCAGGGTTGGGTCTGAATAATAAAGAATTGTTCAAATATTACAAGGAGATTATAGATTGTTGTTGTTGTTGCCGATCAGTAAAAATGACAAAGAAGCAAGTGGGATTTATCTACTCTTGCTTCCACCATTTTCAGACAAAACAAATGACCTGCATGGAATTTTATACCTACAGAATGGCTTCTCCTTACCGTTTCGAATGAAGTTAATATCCATCATTACCTTATTCCTCACCATCTACACATGACCTTGATAAGACTGGATTCAATGTTTGACAAACTCTGAAGTGACAGGGATCTTGTCGGCCATCAAAACGTATTGATGGAATGTCAGAGTGTGTGGATTGGAGGTCAATCCAACATCCAGCGGGCTCCTCATGCACCAGGAGGTGTCTCTGTGTTTACCTGTCGGCTGGTGTCACATACTTGGTGCCCATGGGGCTCAGTATGAGGCCGCTGAACCTCTGGTTGAGCCGCAGCCCTCGCACCAGGCCCTTCCGCACCAGCTTGCGTCCGGTGCAGCGCTTGGGGTCGCAATGGCCCAGGTCCCACATGGCGAGGGGACAGGGCAGCTTCACCGGAGCTGCCTCCCTGTCCTCCCGAGGCAGGAGGCTCGCTGACGGGCAGAACATACAGGTCTCTTCACCAGAGGGAGATGGTAGCAATAAACGCAACATGAAACCGATATTAACAACTAAAGCCAACACATTGGTTGGCTGTACATGTAATCCATACCAACGGTTACGATTCTGCATTTGACACATACAAACAAGGGAGGACGGACCATTAAGTATTAATCAAGTACTATAAAATGTTTAAATAAGAGTACTTCCATAGTATAAAATAAAAATTAACTGTGAAAGTAGGAATGCAGTTCGATGCCGTTGTTAGTTATTTCCTGTCCAGGTGACAGATTGGATGACAGGCTGAGGGGAAGCACCTGGGGTCACGTGTCAGCCCGAGGAGAACCCCCTGGGGTCACGTGTCAGCCTCACCTTCCAGGGCACACTGCATCTCCTCCGTGAACTGCTCCATGGACTTTCCCTTCATCTTGTGTCTTTTCTCCTTCCCCTTGCTTTCAAACTGACCCTGTTTCTTTCGTCCCATGCTGGCCCCTCACTAGTTACCTGCTGGCCCCTTGGTAGTTAACTTAGTATAAGTTAGTTATCGGTAATAGCAAGTCCCTGTTAGCAAACTAGTTAGAAATATTTACAAGTCCAAATCGATCCTAATTTAGAATGATCTCTAAGAAGTGTTGGTGAGGAACTGTTACCTACGCGATGAAAACATGCGTTGGTAAATAGCATGTCGGCTAGTCAGCTAGTCAGAGCGAAGGATGGGGGGCGCATGCGCAGTGGTCAGCTGACTTGTCACCTGATTGGTCACCTGATCACTCCAGCTTTTAGCAACACTGTGTTATAACGCGGTTGTTTCCTGTCCGTGTATTTCTATGAATAGCCGCTCTAATTGACGCTATGTGGTCGTGGCTGTACCTCAATCTCCTCCGTAAGTAGTTCAATTTCGTGCCGTTATCGCTGCGACCGTTTAAAACTCTAACGTTCACTTTTCTGTCTCTAGTGACTCCTGCGTTCGCAGGGAAGATGAAGATCGTGGACGAACCGAACACGTTCGGGTAATAAATACATAATATTTTAAACACAACCCTCTTGGGTTCTTCTAAATTCAGTCTGATCTAACAGCCGTTTCTCTCTAGATTGAACAACGCTATTCTGGCTCAAGGGAGCCGATTACAGCCCCGAGTGACGCCGTCCCCCGTCTCCGGTACAGGCCTGTTAGGCTCTATTACTGTAGATATAAGGTTTATTCTGTTAGGCTCTATTGTATATAAGGTTTATTCTGTTAAGCTCTATAAGATATGTTTATTACTATGCTCTGTTAGATATAAGGTTTATTCTGTTTGGGCTTCATTCAATAAAGAACATGCTCTAACCTTCATTCAAAAATGATTTTAGGTCCAGCCCATCTCCATCATTTGGCTGGAAAGTGTTTCAGTTTAATAGAGTCGATGTAAGTTCACTGTACAACATCACAAGGTCTTACCATTTCATTAGAAATATAAAAAATAGTATAAAATAACAACTATTTTTAACAGGTATAAATATGAATTCTGTCCATTCCACAACGTCACACAACATGAGCAGTCCTTCAGATGGAACGCCTACAGTGGAATCCTGGGGTAACTAACCTCACTGAAGACCACAGCACTGCTGGAGCCAACGTCTGACCTCATGGAGCTCACCTTGTCCTCACGTGTTCCTCCAGGATCTGGCAGCAGTGGGAGATGGTGAACAACTCCTTCACCGGCATGTGGATGAGCGAGGGGGACGCATGCGCCAGTAGGAACAGGCAGACCAAGGTGTGGACATTAATTTACAGCCCTGATGCACAGAATGAGTTGAAACCTTAATCACGGCAGGTAATCTGATGATCAGGCACACTGATATGTGATGCGTAATCTCATCTTGATTTAAGGTATTTCGCCACAATGGTCTCATAATTAAGTTATAGATGTCCAAAGTATAGATGGGCCACACTGCTGATCCTCACCCGGCGTCGTCGTGGCCCGACGGTGTGGTGACTGACGGTGTGTGGTGACTGACGGTGTGTGGTGACTGACGGTGTGGTGACTGACGGTGTGGTGACTGACGGTGTGTGGTGACTGACGGCGTGGTGACTGACGGTGTGGTGACTGGTGACTGACGGCGTGGTGACTGACGGTGTGTGGTGACTGACGGTGTGTGGTGACTGACGGTGTGTGGTGACTGACGGCGTGGTGACTGACGGTGTGTGGTGACTGACGGCGTGGTGACTGACGGCGTGGTGACTGACAGCGTGGTGACTGACGGTGTGGTGACTGGTGACTGACGGCGTGGTGACTGACGGCGTGGTGACTGACGGTGTGGTGACTGGTGACTGACGGCGTGGTGACTGACGGCGTGGTGACTGACGGTGTGGTGACTGGTGACTGACGGCGTGGTGACTGACGGCGTGGTGACTGACGGTGTGTGGTGACTGACGGCGTGGTGACTGAAGGTGTGGTGACTGACGGCGTGGTGACTGACGGCGTGGTGACGGTGTGTGGTGACTGGCGGCGTGGTGACTGACGGCGTAGTGACTGACGGCGTGGTGACTGACGGTGTGGTGAGTGATGGTGTGATGACTGATGACTGCAGGTCCACCTGACGTGTGGCGTGGGCAGCCGCCTGGCCGCCGTGTCCGAGCCCAGCACCTGTGTTTACCACCTGACCTTCGAGACGCCGCTGGTCTGCCATCCACACTCCCTCCTCGGTAGGCAACACAAGCACTCTCGGTGTACCTCTCCAACATCCGTCTTGTCTGAGTCGGGGGTACGTCCCGGTAGATGACTAACCCTGCGTTGTGCTGCTGGTGTCCTGCCCAGTGTACCCCACCCTGAGTGAGCTGCTGCAGAAGGAATGGGACGAGGCGGAACAAGCTCGCTACGAAGGCCTCATCACAGAGCAGGTAAGGACCAGCAGTGATTAGAAACTCCCTACGGGACCGACGTGAAGTCAAACGGCCGATGTTTCCACCCTAGAACAGGGGAGCCAGTTAGTTTCCGTCCATGCTGAAAGAGGGTTTGCTCTGATACTGGTGTCATAATCCCTTTGAATGGATGAATAAGGGATGGTGAAGTCTAAACACATTTGTGGTTAAGAAAAGATGTTTGGGGTTGGGAAGTTGTTGACCATTATTCTGGCCCTCTACAATATCTATCACAATATGTGGGCCTTGTTCCTAGTACTATGTATCCATGTTTATACTGGATTATATATATATATATATATATATACATACATATATACATACTCATGTATCGTCTGGCTACAGGGGTACAACAATCTTCTGAGGGATATCTTTGAAGATGCTGGTTTGCTGAAGAGCCAGAGAGTGAAGGTGAAAGCCGAACTCCCCGGTCTCCCAAAGACACACTCGTCCCTCCAGGAGTGTAGCGAGGTACGTACATGGGCAGGGGGTTTCACCTCATTGGACCATCTGCTGTACGTTTAAATGCCAACGATAGCCCAGAACAGTAACCCTTCTTAAATCCTGTAGGACTACCAGAAACAGAGTGAAGAAATGGAAAGACTACGCGCGCTCCTCACCAAAAACAACATTCCCTTTGACTCCACCGGCGGTGAGTCCCTGTCACTCAGCACTCTGCCTAAAGACCCAGCGACCACATAGTGCCCAGGCAGGCCGCCTGCAGGCCAGTGGACTGAACCCTCTCCCTGTTCCTGAAGGCAGGGCTCCAGCCAGCTCTACGGCCCCCAACCCACAACAACAAAGGGGAGATCCTGGCGCCCTGGACCTGATGTGAAAGTTATTTTTGATATTTTCAGGAGTTCTTCGTGTTGTAACGGAGGACTTGGGCAACTAAAGGGAAGCTTGTTGAATGTGGATATAAATCTAAAGAGTCGGCATGGAGAATAAAGATTTTAGTATTCTGGTTTTCTATACGATTGTATTACCTTTGTTAGGCTAAAGATATTATATACATTACATCATTACAACTTGTTTGTACTACACCCCCTGCTGGTGTAACTGCGATATCGCTCTTGTACTATGAGTGCTATTCATTCTATCCAATGCCTGAAGGGAGGCGGGGGGTTTGTGTAAATGTAAATATCCCAAGATGAGAATGAACCGTCCTAATTGACCTCAATCTCCAGTTGCTGGTGAACCAATTGCTTAGCAATATTAGGCTGTTATTAGGTTTTTCGGAAGTTAACACCATTCGGTATCGTGAAGGTTAGTACACACAGGTCCCAGATAGTAGACTAGTATACTCAGTTAAACCAATACCAATATGCAATTTAGTTAATGATGTTTATTTGTTCCAGAAGGCGACCCTCTAAGACATTAGACTGAACGGGACCACAGCAGGTCCGTCTGTCCCTCCCTGTAGCCCATAGGAGCCGACCCTACAGATAACAGATTCATCCATACCCCTCTGTAAAAACAAAGGCTTTGTGATCAATAATGGACGTCTAGGTCAGAAATACAGATAGAGTTGATATGTTACAAGAAACCGTGCCCACATCAAAATATAAAAATGGATAGTCACAGGGCAGACAGAGCCCCCTAGGGACGTGAGGGCTCCACCCTGGGGGGGGGGGGTCCACCCTGGGGGGGTCCGGGCGGCGGATCAGGACAGCAGCTGGAGCACCTCTCTGGCTCTCTGCATCTTCTGCTGCTGCTCCGGGTCCCAGGGCCCGTCCCCGAGGCTCTTGACCAGGGCCTCCGCCTTCTGCACCGTCAGGTCCCGGGAGGCGCCGCGCAGACCCTCGATGTACAGCAGCAGCACCGGGAAGCTCTCGTCAGGGACCTGGGGGGACAGACCTCCATGAAGCCCTGAGGGGGGACTGACCTCCATGACCTCTGAGGCCCTGATGACTGAACCCTGGAGCCTCAAGGGGTGCAGCGGTGTGGGGCTTACCTTCTCAGAGTCGTACATCTGCTGCAGTAACCACGTCTGCCTGTGCTTCTGGAACTTCCACGCGGCGCGGTTCTCATTCCAGCTAAGAGTCAAACCACAAGGATGTCAGCGTGGGAGGGCCTCGCCTCCATGAGGCCGGATCAGAGGCCCACATCCTCAGCCTGGCAGCGACATCATCTCATCCTCCAATACAAACTAACGTGGACGTTGCCTACAAACCCGGCCCGTTTCCTAGTTAGTCCCCAGCATGGACGGAGAAATGACCCCGAGGACCCCGGCTACGCACCAGGTGAGGTAGTCCAAGTTCTGTCGTGACGGCAGCACCTTCTCCGGGGCCACCTTCTCCACCGTCTTCCCCTCGGCCTTCAGCTGGGCCTTCTCCTCCTTCTTCCGGATCTTCTTGAGTTTCCTCTCGAGAACCCGGCGCTCCTCGGGGTTCGGCTCCTCCCCCTCCTGGGTGGGCTCTGTAACCTGGCAACACACAACACATGCTGCTCGTCAGGGGGTCCAAGTATTACCATAACCATCGTCATCATCATAGTTAATAACATAACTGGGAATCAGGGGAAGAAAGAAAAAGTATTTTTGCACATTCCCAGAAAGGTCTGAATGCTTTTCCGGCTCACTTTTACCTGTAAAAATCTCCAGAATGCTACAAGGTAGAATTCAAACCTGAAAACTAAAGATAATGAAGTGATGCAGCAGAGTCCACCAAACAGCCTAGACCTCCGCTGTTTAGTGTCAACACCCCGTGGCTCCAGCCCTCCCTCACCTTTACCTGACTCCCATATTTACATATTTCTACTTTCTACATTCCCTTGTTGCTCACTGGTAACGCGCCTCTAGGTTTCCAGAACTTTCTTCGAAGTCAAGCTCATTACAGCGATGGTAAAATTACAATCCAAAAGAAGTTCCAGCTCAACTCTCTCTAAAGATCTGGACGTTAGAGTGCCCTAAATATGCTGAATGGTAGGAGGGGACGCGCCTGTACTTCCACTTCTGCTCTAGGATGGCAGTTCACTAGCAAGGGAAAAGCAGAAGACAGAATGGACCTTATCCTTCCTACTTCTCAGCTCCATGACAGTGATGACCAACATCTCAACCGTCAGCGTGATGCAGTTCAACACGGACCCAAACTAAAGCCTGCAGGTTGGTGTCTTTTTTCAGAGCTACTGTATAGTCACTTTGATCCTCAGAGCAGAAAACTGCTGCTTTGGCAAATACAAAAAGCATGAAATGTATTCATGAAAACCAGATATGATTACTTTGATGACTCATTTCCATCTTAATAATAATAATAATAGTAATTAGAAATAAATACATTTTAAAACAATTAAGGCAAAAGCAACAAAGCCGCCAACACGTCGGACACCATGACGGCCCAACGACCCTCTTCTCCCCCTCACCTTACTGCCTTAGGTTACTGAGCAGCCATTAGCCGTTGATCTGCATCAATGAAACAGAAGACATGTTTATGGCGCTCCAGGTCCCCCAACGCCAACACGGCCCTGGTTCCCCTGAGGCCATGACACATGACCACAACGTCAACATGGAGGACTACTCTGAGCGCCACCACAACCTGACGGCGCCGCTCAACAGCTCTCTGAGGGCCGTCTCCATCATCCTGCAGGAGCCTTCAGGGGAGGACCACTACCTCCTGGGCCTCGTGCTGTCCTGCCTCTACACCGTGCTCCTCTTCCCGCTGGGCTTCGTGGGGAACGTCCTCATCCTCGTGGTCAACCTCAGCCCCGGCGGCGCTCTGAGCGCGCCCGACCTGTACTTCGTGAACCTGGCGGCGGCAGACCTCATGCTGGTGTCCGACTCGCTGATCGAGGTCTTCAACCTGAAGAGGGGCTACTACGAGAACGCGGCGCTGTGCACCTTCATGGCGCTCTTCCAGCAGGTCAACATGTACAGCAGCGTCTTCTTCCTGACCTGGATGAGCTTCGACCGCTGCAAGGTGCTGACGGGCGCGGCGGGCCGGCGGCCACCCGCCGCCCAGGCCCGGCTGAGCTGCTGCCTGGTGTGGGTGTCGTCCGGCCTGCTGACCGTGCTGCCCTTCGCCCTCGCCCACGCCCAGCACCGCGGGGAGCTGCACTTCTGCTTCGCCAACGTGTCCCAGGTGCTGTGGCTGGAGGTGACGCTGGGCTTCGTGCTGCCCTTCTGCGTGCTGGGGGTCTGCTACGGGAGGATCGCGCTGAGGCTCCTGCGGAGCCGGCGGGGGCCCAGCGGCCCGCAGCAGTGGCCCCGCCGGCTGAAGGCCCTCAGGATGATCTCCGCCGCCGTCCTGGTCTTCTTCCTCTGCTGGCTCCCGGAGAACGTGTTTGTGTGCGTGCACCTGCTGCGTGGGCCGGCGGGGGGGCGTGGCCTGGCGGGGGGGCACCGCAGCGTGTGGCAGGACTACCCTCTGGCCGCCCACGTGGTCCGCCTCGCCGCCTTCTCCAACAGCTGCCTGAACCCGCTCATCTACAGCTTCCTGGGGGAGACCTTCCGGGACCGGCTCAGGCTCTTCCTGAAGCAGCGCCGGGCGTCCGGCCTCCAGAGCCCCCGTCGCCCGCCCCCAACCCCCGGGCCGCAGCACCTGCGCTCCAATCAGCTCTCTAAGATATTCATCTACCCTCAGAAGACCCTCAAAGACCCCCCTGAGGGCTAGAACTCTCTCTGGGGAGTCGTTCTGCTTCAGGGGTCCTGCTGCTGCTGTTTATTGTTGCGTTTGCATTTCAGTCCCTTTTTGAGTTTTGTTAGTGCATGCTTTTAAATTTTCATTCATTGTTTAGAGAAGTTGTACACCCGATCGCAAGTTGAATGAGTAATTGTGGTTATTATTGGGAAATGAGTATTCTACAAATCCGATTTTGCAGGACTGATAAGCAGGCACAATAAACTGACAATAATCATGCCAAATAACATATTTTTAGCACATTTAAAATCAAAGGACACACTGACAAAAGGGTGACATTGATATAAAGTGGTGTGTATTTAGTTCTAGGTTTGTTGGACAAGGAGCACCGAACAATTATCAAAAAATAATAATTACATGAACTGTTCCAGTTCTTCAGCATATTTGATAGAGCGACCATGAAGGGTCTGGCCCTTACCTCTTGTGGTGCCTCCTTCTCCTCCTCCTCCTCCTCCCTGGAGTTCTTCTTGGGTTTTTTGTGCTTTTTTTGCTTTACCAATAATTCAGGAACCTCCTGTTCAGACTCCTGCTTAAATAAATTTAAAAAAAGGATATATATTACTGTTGTGATATTCTACCATAAAACAGCTGCCTTATATTCACGAGAGAAACGGCCACGTGATTCCGTACCTCCAGCTTCATCTTCTTGCTCTTCTTTTCCAGTTTGCGGTCCTTTTTTCTCTTTACAGACTCCACTTCATCCGACCCCTTGGTTCCGCTCCCGTTGGGCATGTCCTTAGCCATGGCTTATCTAATATACAGAATGGACTAAATAGTTTCCTAATTAATCATGGGGTAATTAATCATTTAGGTTCAGGGTTTGCCATTTTTAGGTTTCATGTACAACTAAATGAAACTACACTGGAATGAGCATGAACTAATATATGTTGAGTATATGCGACACATTTTATATAATATTCCTACTACGACCCTGTCAAATTGGCAAAATAACATAAGTTAATATAATCTACGTGTAGATCTGAAGTGCAACGTTCTAACTCTGTAACTCTGCCTACAGACACCGTGTCTACTTCACTTTAAATACCTTAATGTCGTCCAAGGGGCACTTCGTATTTGAAATAAAGTCACGAGGAAGAGCTGCAGAACTAAATGATCCTTTTCAAAGCATGGGAAACAAAAACCAGCATGTCGGTGGAGGCGGAAGTCACGTCACTGTCTTCTTCTTCTTGGGGTTTATCGGCGGTTGGCATCCACAACTTGGTGCATTACCGCCCTCTTCTGATCCAGTTAATGAATCAAAACAAAAATATCCAAACACTCACTCATTCACACCTTCTTTCTACTCTATATCCTATCATATAACCCTGTTTCTCTCAAAAAGCCAAACAATACTTTTATACAATTCCTCTTCATTAATCTTAAAATATTTTCCAAAGTATACTCCTGCATACCCAATTCTCTCAATTGATTTTTCATACTTTCCCTCTCCATCCCATAACCACTACAGTTCATTAAAACATGTTCCACTGTCTCCTCTACCTGGCACCCCTCACATAATCCAGTGGGGTGTTTTCCTATCAAATTCATTGTTTTATTTAGTGCACTGTGCCCCAACCTTAACCTTATCAAAATGTGTTCATCCTTCCTCTGACCACTATACCTTATTTTAACATTAACACTTTTTTGAATATTATATATCTCCCTTTCTCCTCACTGTCCCATTTGTCTTGCCACATTTTGTTAACTTTTCCCCATATCAGGCTTTTAACTTCTGCCTTACTTAAACTGATATTCATTTCTACTTTTTCCTTCTCCAATGCCTTCTTCGCCATCTTATCGGCTTTCTCATTTCCCTTCACCCTTACATGAGCTGGAACCCATAAAAAATTTATTTGCCTCCCCTGCTGAACGATTCTCGTAATAGACTGTAGAACTTCATATAACAAACCCTGGCGACTACTTGAATAAAAAGACCTCATACTTGCCAAAACTGATGCTGAATCTGTACAGATCACAATTTTTTCAACTGTACTTGATTCCACCCATTTTAATGCGACCAGCACCCCCAACATCTCCACTGTATAAACGCTTAAATTATCTGATGTTCTTCTATTAAACTCTATTCTTTTTGATGGAACAACTACTCCAAAACCACTCCTGTCTCAGGTTGTTTGGCACCATCTGTAAAAACATGAACCTACTCACTGTACTCTATAAGAAGATGAATATTAAAAACACTAGCCAGGTCTATCTGTTCTCTCTCTCTTCTTTATATCCAACACAAACCAGTCCACCTCTGGCCACACCATCCTCCATGGCGGCATTAATGGATATACCACTGTTGGACTAAGCTTCAATTCACCCACACCAAACTCTTTCGCTATATCATTCCCCACCCGACCAAAATGATTCCTCTCACACTTCCCATAAACCCAGCACTCTTTCAACACTCCATTTGTGGGGTGAGACTCACTGTGCCCTCGCAGATTAGCCCAATAGTTCCCTATCAATTGTTTCCTTCTCAACTCCAGTGGCATTTCCCCCATTTCTACCTGCAGAGCAGGCACTGGTGGGCAGATAAAGCTGATTGGAAGACGCATCCTTGTGGATGGGTTGTTTTACAAAACGCCGTTATTTTGTTTTAATAAAACTAACCGTAAGTAGAAATGTACCTAACCTTTGATAATTTAAATTTTATAATTTAAATTTACAGATATCATTTATGAGGTCAAATTGTAAAAAGAAGGCTACTCCACTGCTACTATTTATGTAGCATAACACTGAACTATTTCCGGGTCACATACAACCACTTCCTCAAAGTGGTTGTATGTGACCCGGAAATGGTTCAATGTGACGCTACATAACTAAATCCCTTACATGACCCTGAGACGCTGATTCAAACGAGATGTACATAAGATGATCAGTGTCCGGAATGGCTCAAACATTAGTGCTCAGTTCCGCGCGTCGTGGGATCTTCAAGCAGATCGGCTGGACCAACTGGAGGTGAGAAAATCCTTACGTTAACGGAGGAGGTTGTTACCAGTAGACCCTGAAGTTAGTAGACGAGATCCTGATGTTACCGGAGGAGACCGTGATTTTACTAGGGGAGATCCTGATGCTACCGGAGGAGACTGATGTTAATAGTAGACCCTTAAGTTACTAGAGAGGGTCCTAATGTTACTGGAGGAGACCGTGATGTTTATAGGAGATGTTAGAGGATGTCTGACTCCTGAGATCATGTGACTAGTAGACCTTGTTATCGGACGAGACCCTGATGTTACGAGAGGAGACCGTATTGTTACCAGAAGTCAGTGATGTAACGAGGAGACGAGGCTCCATCGAACTCCTACTTGGACCTTTGAAAATAGCTATAGTCTATACATTTGTTTTCAGACTGATCCAAGAACTGAATTTTGCTGAGGTCAAAGCTGCTTCCTTTAAACAGGGAGATCATTTATTCTCCAAAGGGATGAGACACAGACGACCCTCCAGCCTTTTACGAGGAATTCTATAGACCACAAGGTGCATGATTAAAGCTTACTTGTGTTCATTCCGACAGTATAACATCCGGCTTCGTGCCACGCAGACGGCTGTCTGAAGTGAGAACCTCGACTCTGACTCCAAAGACGGGCGTGCCCCCGGAGACGGACGAGGTGAACAATGAACCCATCAAGTTCTCCACCAGCCAGGGCAGCCACCGGACCTGGAGGGTGGACCGCACCATGGGGATCCAGCACCAGCGGCCCTGGTGGAAGGTCCTGCCCGTCAGCCTGGTCGCGGTCGGGTTCCTGTTGTGGTGCGCGTTCCGGGAGGAAACGGACGTGGACCTCATGCTGCAGAAGGATCTCTACGAACATTTACCTGGTCTGCTCCCAGACGAGAACCAACAACCACCTGGTCCGCTTCAAGTCGAGGACAAACCCACACCGTAGTCAACGCATTGGACCTTTGTCATGTCGGTTATAAGATAAGCCTGCCTTAAATTATATTGTTTAGTATTCGAGTTAGTCCAATTCTGATGAAGGTGGGGCGTGGACCGCTGTGGATTTTGGTTGCATTTGAACTGTATCGTGTGTTTGGAAGCCGGGGCAGAAGGCCTGGGGTCTTCCGGTTAACCATGCTTTGTGCTAGGGGTTAAATAAAATATTTTGCTGTAATAAAAGACAAATTGAGGTAGTGTAAAGTTTATTTACAACATGAAGGTTCAACACATGCCTACACAAAGAATCTGGAGAGATGTTTAACATTCAGAGAAATGAGACGTTCAGAGCTACGTGTTGAATGGAAAGGACAGATGCAAAAGCTACTCTATTAAAACCCGGGGTCATGACAAACGGCTCTACCTGGAAGTTATCAAACTGGAAGAAAAAGTCCCTGAAACACGAATGAACACGGTATTAAAACATCCCCCCCACCCTTTAAAAAGGTCCACTGCTAGCTGGACTTAAGCGCGCTCGCCCCTGATTCGCCGGGCCAGCTGGATGTCCTTGGGCATAATGGTGACCCTCTTGGCGTGGATGGCGCACAGGTTGGTGTCCTCGAACAAACCCACCAGGTAAGCCTCGCTGGCTTCCTGCAGGGAGAAGAGATCATCAGCGCCACGACTCGAGCCTCGCCCGACCATTTGAACCCGAGCAGAACGGCGCTTACCTGCAGGGCCCCGATGGCTGCGCTCTGGAAGCGCAGGTCTGTCTTGAAGTCCTGGGCGATCTCCCGGACCAGGCGCTGGAACGGCAGCTTCCTGATCAGCAGCTCCGTGGACTTCTGGTAGCGACGGATTTCTCGCAGGGCCACAGTGCCGGGCCTTCATCAAGAGAAAATAACTTGAGTTTAAACTAGTCAAAGCAGAGATAATCACCTTAAAACAGCAACAGGTGTTCGCAGGATCAGTCTACGTGTAACTGAGCACCAGTCTACGTGTAACTGCGCACCATTCTAACCAGAGAGCATCAGTCTACCTGTATCTGTGAGGCTTCTTCACGCCGCCGGTAGAGGGCGCGCTTTTCCTGGCCGCTTTAGTGGCGAGCTGCTTCCTGGGCGCCTTTCCTCCGGTGGACTTACGAGCCGTCTGCTTTGTACGAGCCATCTTTCACCTGGGCGTCAAAGGACAAAAGATTCGGACGGAATCAACACCAACTCTTCAGATGGATCAGACTTCAGGATAATAGGTGACAGTGTTTCAGCTTGAAGGAAGACGGTGTAGAAGAGGTGCCTCAATGCATCGCATCAAAAGCGGCAGTCAGCCGCATCCTGAATATGATATATAATCCAATAAATAGTCACATCCTGGGGTGATGAACGATGCTCAGACTAAATCGCCTGGATTTGAAGAGCGGGACTCCAGACCGAGCAGCTGTTAATCCCTCTCCCACCAGCCGCCAGTAGCCAGGTCCTGGTCCACCACTAACCACCAGCCCTCCACCACTAACCACCAGTCCTCCACCACTAACCACCAGTCCTCCACCATTAACCTACTGGCGCTCTGCACGCTCCGTGATGTCGGCGGACTAACAGAGTCGAACAGAAGCTAAGCTCAGCTAGCATCAGTCAACATGGCGCCAGCTCTCGGACTATGAGATGCCGCGTTTAGCTTTACGCCAAGACAGAGATATATATAAATGACCAAAGGGGATGAGCTATTTGGTAATAAGTCAATGCAAAAGCTAAACAGTACATAGATTATATCAATAAATGCATCATAATGTCCGTTAACGGTCTCCCCGGACCGCGCGCGTCGTTTGGTCTTCCAACAGCGAGGGAATACGAAGGCTTTCGCGGCTCGGACCCCGGTAAAGACACCAGGAGAGCCGGGGTGTTACAGAATGTCCCAGACTCATTTATAAACAGATTACTCGTCGAGGTGGACGGGAAAAAGGCGCTTTTACCTTCGCTTATTCTGCTCTGAGGAGTCTCGGCGGAGGCGGTTTTGGTGTTTGGGTCCCGTGACGCGTTTCCCGGAATTTATAGCTTTTGGAAAGCGGGGAATCCAAGGACAACCCACGAACCTCCGCCATTGGTCAACCATGGAAACCCCGCCTCCAAGCACACACGATTGGTGGAATGTTTATAGCTAAACATTTAAAAAGAATACCAGTGGGTCCTCTTTTGTTTTGTTGCGTCTTTTGTTTCCTGAACTTTGGAGACAAATCAATATTAAAGGAGATATACGGTTATGAACAATGGTCTAGGGCTTAATAATGGACATATTCTTCACAAATTCGTTCATCATCAATGATTTAAAGTTATTTCAAATCCATACATTTATTTTTCAGTTCGTTGTGTTCGATCGAAACCAGGGACTATAACGTTAGCAGACAAAAATATATATTAAACGGGAACACCTATTTACTTTATTAATTAACTCATTGTCACATTGATTTGTCGATTACTACTTAAAATGTTCGATCGCCATTAACGCCATATACATGGTAGCATATGCATTGCATCATAAACATATCATATACATCATGTATATGATACCATGTAACATGATATCATATACGTGAAAATGATATGGATGGTATCATAAACATTGTATCATATGCATGGTCTTAAATAAAAGAAGAAGAAGAATATGCATGGTCTAGACATGGTTCAAATGTATTATCATGTTGGCAGCAGAAAGCGGAACAATATGCACCGTGGACAAATTGCTCCGTCGGAATTATTCTAAGGGAACACCCATTTTTTATTCACCCATGTTGCAAATATTATCATTTCGAAAAGCTCGTTCCATGCGACCAACAAGCCCCGGGCGATGTTAAGACTAGAGGAGCAGACTACAGCGACTTAAAGAGTTAGGAGGGAAATCTAAGCTGGAGATTCGTCAACAGTTGAACCATCATGGCCGAGCGCAGAGTGTTTATCGGTATTGAAACTGTTATACAATACAAATTATACAATACCTATACAACATGTGAATAACATATGTTTTGCATCAAGATGCAAATGCATTTTTTAAGTGTATGTGGTTGTTCGCGTTTCAGATATTCAAGCAAAGTCAAATCCATCCAGAGGAGGCGATCGGAAGCCAGAGGTCCGCGCAGAGAGTTGGACTCGCACTGACAATACTTTCAAGTTCAACTTTGTTGTGGCCGAAGACCAAGTAGCAACGACATCTTTGCTAGAAACAACGCCACCTTCAGTCGAACTAAGCAGGCTGACAGTCTGTAAGGAAGAAGGGTCTGATAAGTTTGCCTTTAACTTCCAAATCCCAGCTGTGACCCCCGGACCCATGGCACCCGAAGCCCCGCCCGCCCCCTCAGGGGGCTCCGAACCCAGCCCCCACGGTGCGCAGAAACCAGCTCCCCACACGACGCTGGAGGCGTGCGTCCCTACAGAATCAATGGCACAATCTAAACCCAAGAAAAAGAAGAAATCTGGAAAAAAGAAAACCACAGAAAGTTCAAAGCCACAAGAAACAACAAGTTCATTGGCGGGTAGTCATGGAGACAAAGAATCAGTGTTGGTCAGTGCTGAGCATTCAGATTAAATGGGATCACTGTGTCACTGTATGGCAGGACAGGTGAGTGTCTGACACTCACCTGTGACTGTGGAGGACAGGTGAGTGTCTGACGCTCTCCTGTGTGAAGGACAGGTGAGTGTCTGACTCTACTGTCCCGCTGTGTGGAGGACAGGTGAGTGTCTGACGCTCTCCTGTGTGGCGGACAGGTGAGTGTTTAACTCTGCTTTGCCGGTTTCCTGCAGACTGCAGAGCAGCAGCTGCAGAGGGAGCTGGACTGGGTCATGGAGCAGCTGAGGCGGGGCCTGGAGACGCAGAAGGTCACGCCCAAACAGAGTGGGTCTCCTCTCCTCGCCGACCGCAGGAGGTCCCTCATACACACGCCTCCAGTGGGACGGATTCCATGTGATCGATGATACCATAGTTTATTATTGTGTGGGATTTTTATTGAGATTTAAATGATCAACCATTTGCAGGAGAGGACGCGTCGCGGGCACTCAAGATCCTCAGGAGCGGCAAAGCGCCGTTGGCCAAGAAGAGGCAGGTGATGCGAGCCATGACCGGGGACTACCGCAGGAAGATGGAGGAGGAGAGGCAGAAGCAGCTGAAGCTCATTCAGAGCGGTGAGTCGTCAGCGGGATAATGGTGGAGTGACGTTTGGAACCAGGTGGACATCAACCTGAAGCCTATTGACACTGTCCTCCGCCCCTCTAGCCATGACCTCTCTTCAGGTCAGAGCGGTCCCAGACCCAAAGAAATCTGTCTTCCATCGGAGAGCCGGGAATAAACCAGGAGTCCCGGGCGCCGGAGAGCAGAACGCACGACCGGCTCTGACCTCTGACCCCCTGCTGTCAGGAAATGAAACATCTCACTTTGTCTTCACCTCCTCAAAAGAGGAGTTCAAGTTTAATTTTATGGGCTTAAAGGTCTTGCCAAAGTAAACTGATGTATTAAGAAACATTTGGGAAATACAATGGTTAGGGTTATTAGATAGCATCTCCTACAAAATAAATCTTTTATCAACTGAATTAAATAACCTATTGCCATGACATTTATTTCCGCTACTGGTTTGTATTTTTATTTTGTCCATCAATGAAGAATTAGAAGAAGGCCTACAAGCCTTCGTAATAAACCATTTTGTCTTGAATTACCATCAATAAAATTAATTTAAGTTAACTGTGTAATGTGGTGAAACGGCTGATTTTTAAAAATATTTTAACTTAATTCCCAATATTAGTAATTATGTTTGATTGAATACATCCTGCAATAACTAAACATATATGTTATGTGCTCTCAGGAGATCAAACAGGTTATTCAAATTGTAGATTTGTTTTAATATGAATGTTAAGTTAAGATCGTTAACCAGTGGAAGGTGGTTTATTTTGTTAAAAGTTTGGCCCTACCTTCAATACATGAGCAGTCCGGACACATTTGTTTGTGACACACAACACAACACGTTGAGCCTCTGCACAGGAAGTTCTCCCGCTCCCCTTTCTTGTAAGTTTTGAACTCGAGTTACTGTAGATGTTTTAATAACTACACGTTATATCATCTGGCTTTCCTTTTTACTGCCAACGGGTTTTATTACGCTGTGAAGTCTTGACGTCCCTGAGGCTATCTGCTAAGCTAACAGCCCGGTGACTCTTCATCCCTCCAACCAGCAGCTGATCTCTGAATTACTTCACTGTACTTATTTAATTAACTCATTCCTTTGTTTGATTAGAGTTGACAATCAAAGGATTCTTATCTGTTTTGTGATGAGTGCAGACACGAGGAGTGAGGATGTCCGAGCTCAGTGACGAGGCCAGCGGGGAGCCGCTGGGGGCCAGCCTGTCCCTGTGGCTCGGCGGCCCCCTGCTCCGGGCGGAGGGGCTGGACGTCCCGCTGGACCTCCACACCGCCTGCTCCATAGGACTGTATGACATCGTGGCAGAGTGCATCAAGAAGTGAGTATGTTGAAGGATTCATCCAATGATGGAAAACCAGCAGGTCATTAGGACCCCATATGAAAGAGATGTGTTACCAATAAAACCACAACTTAAGACTAGCAGCCGTCATATTGCATATTGTGTCTTAAACTCATCACTGTATCCTTGTGGCTGTTTAGACGAGAGGTGGATCTGGATCGCAAGAACATGGGCGGCTGGACCCCTCTGATGTACGCGTCCTACATCGGCCACGACAACATCGCCAACCTGCTGCTGGAGGCCGGTGTGGCCGTCAACGCCACCACCCCCCGCGGGCGCAGCGCGCTGATGCTGGCCGCCAGCTGCGGCAACGAGAGCATCGCCTACTTCCTCCTGCAGGTACGATCAGACCACATCCAACCAGAACCAGTTACTATCAGACCGCATCCAACCAGAACCAGGTACGATCAGACCGCATCCAACCAGAACCAGGTACGATCAGACCGCATCCAACCAGAACCAGGTACGATCAGACCGCATCCAACCAGAACCAGGTACGATCAGACCGCATCCAACCAGAACCAGGTACGATCAGACCGCATCCACCCAGAACCAGGTATGATCAGACCGCATCCACCCAGAACCAGGTACGATCAGACCGCATCAAACCAGAACCAGGTACGATCAGACCGCATCCAACCAGAACCAGATTCGCTCTGGAGGCTACTTCCTCCTGCAGGTACGTCTCAGACCGCGTCCTTTCAGAACCAGAACCGCTCTGGAGGAGAGCGCTTCATATTTACAAATCTCTTTATAATACAGACATACGCCACGGATAATTAGTCAGAAAGATGCTGAAAGTAGCGGATAGAAAATGAACACTATGATGCAGGAGCAGAGTGTTCCAGTGTGTGTCTGGTGGCGGAGACACTGTCTCTGTCCTGTGGAGCTCAGCCAGGCTAGGGGTTCCCCTAGCCGTTAACACGTCTCCTGGGGTTGAAGCACGGGGCGGAGCTGGAGCTGAAGGACCTGCGCGGCTGGACGGCGCTGCTGCACTGCACCACCACCGGCCACCAGCAGATGGCGCGCTTCCTGCTGGACAACAACGCCGACGCCAACGGGAGGTGAGCTCTCCTCCGCTCCGGGAGGGAGAAGGCGTGCGTGTGTCTGTTGGGAGGGATCTCTGAACAAAGCTCTGAAGAACCATAAACGTAGGACTTAACTGCGGGTGAACGGTTTAAATGTTACGTCAACTCTACGAGTTCAGTTGAACCGTTCATTGGAGAGCTCAATGAAAATGTTGTTTTTTACTAAAATGTTTAAAATTGTGAAATTATAAAATACAAAAAGTAGGAACTGAATCGGCCTGGATCGCATTTCTTTAGACTTTTAGGGCGTAATTTGCCGTGACAGGTTCAACTGACCTTTAATGTAAGTTAAGTAAATAGGCCGTTAGTCAAAGAAGAGATAAAGTCAAGCACAGGAACACAGAGTGACGTCTCACCCTGCCCCCCCCCCCCCCCCACAGGGAGCCCCTCTCCGGGTTCACGCCCCTGATGGAGGCCGCTGCCTCTGGGCATGAGATCATCGTCCAGCACCTCCTGGACCATGTGAGTAAAGCCCCAGTCATCCTGGGAACACCGGCAGCTGATTGGCCAAAGGCCGTTGAGTAGAAGCTCCCCAACGTGAGGCCGGTTGGTTGTTCTGCTCCGTCCCAGAAGGTGAAGGTGGACGAGAGGAACGCCGAAGGCCAGACGGCGTCCGCCCTGGCCCTGATGTACGGCCACACCAAGGTGGCCCGCCTCATCGACGCACGCTGCCCCAGGGCCAGAGCGGGTAGGCCCCCCCCCACCCGGTCCCCCCCCACCCGGTCCCCCCCCCCCCCCCTTCATCGGGCCCCCCAGCGGGCCCTGACCCCCCAGCGGGCCCTGGCCCCCCAGCGACCCCTGACCCCTGCTCTCCTCCGTCTGCAGGCCCCCCCGAGGACCCCAGCTCCTCGGAGGACTCCGACGGGGGCCCCCCCCGCCCCAGCCAGAGGCCAGGTCGCCACCGCGCCAAGGGGCCCAGCATCCACGACGGGCCCCAGGCCATCGCCAAGTTCCACGTGGGGGCCCCCAGTAAACCCAGTGGTGAGACCCCGCCCACCTCCGGGGGTCCAGGGGGAGGTTCCAGTCAGTAGGACCACTAGATGGGCTGTGGTCGTCGGTCACTAACCCCCCCCCCCCCCCCCCCCCCCCCCCAGAGCCCGCCCTGGTGCCGCCGGGCTACATGACCTTCCAGGACCCCGGGGAGCAGAGCGAGGGCATCTGTTACCGGGACGTTATCTCGCCCATCAACGAGCTGGACGGCCAGAGCAACAGCAGCAGAGGTCAGAGCCCCTCCCCCTCCCTCTCTCCCCCCCCTCCTTCCCTCCCCCTCCTTCCCTCCCCCTCCCTCTCTCCTCCCCCTCCTTCCCTCCCCCTCCTTCCCTCCCCTCCCTCCCCCTCCGTACTTCAACTCAAATAACATCGTTGTGCCGTAAGGAACTAGTTGGCCTTGGTGAACACGGGTGAGGGGGAGACGGGGGAGACGGGTGAGGGGGAGACAGGTGAGGGGGAGACGGGTGAGACAGACGAGGTACCTGACCCTTCGTACCCTTGACCTTTGTCCCCAGATGAGAGTCCCCTGCTGGACCCTGACGTTCCTGACGTTCCTGACGTTCCGGCCAGGAGCAGCAGCAGCAGCAGCTGTGAGGGGGCGCGGCCGGCGGCCAGCCTCACCTGGGAGGGCTCCGTGGAGAGCAACGAGGTACGGCCACCCTGTCCTTCATCCTGCTGACGGTGATGAAGGTGGCTCTGTAGAGCTACGGCCTGTCCTTCATCCTGCTGACGGTGATGAAGGTGGCTCTGTAGAGCTATGGCCTGTCCTTCATCCTGCTGACGGTGATGAAGGTGGCTCTGTAGAGCTACCTGTCCTTCATCCTGCTGACGGTCTGTGGCTGAAAGCCTCCGGTCAAATAAAGAGTACTGCTGCTTCCCGCTGCTTCCCGCTGCTTCCCACTGCCCCCCCCCCCCCCCCACTGCCGCCCCCCCCCCCCCACTGCCGCCCCCCCCCCCCCACTGCCGCCCCCCCCCCCCACTGCCCCCGCGGTGACGCTCATGCGGTCTACTCCTTTAGGACTCCGACCGAGCCAAGAGGACCAGCTCCCGGCGCGTCCCCAAGGGCCACCACGCCAAGGGCAAGGGTCGCCACGGCAACAGCAACGGCTCTGCCTCGGCCGCGCCGGGGGGTGGCGGGGGCCCCCCTCCCTACGCCGGGCCCAAGGCACGTCTCTGGGGTTGATCTGGGGCGCTGGGTGGGTGGCCCGAGGCGCTGTGCTCTAGCTGTGCTGTGTCCCCAGGACCTGGCGGCGTTCCTGGAGCAGATGGGCTTCTCCAAGTACCTGCCGCTGCTGGAGGAGCAGGACATCGACCTCCGGATATTCCTCACGCTCACCGAGAACGACCTCAAGGAAGTGGGCATCACGTAAGAGCCCCCTCCGTCAGGGCCCCCTCCGTCAGGGCCCCCTCCGTCAGGGCCGCAGCGGGGCTGTGTGCAGCTGACCTCAGCGTCTGTGCGTCTCTCCACAGGCTGTTTGGACCCAAGAGGAAGATGACCCACGCCATCGCCCGCTGGCACAGCAACACTCGGCCGCCCAGTGACGCCCTGGAGCAGGCCTACGCAGACCAGCTGGAGGCCGAGATGCAGGAGATGGCCATCCAGCTGCACAAGGTACCCTCTTCCTCCTCCTCAAGGTACCCTCCTCCTCCTCACTAGGACCCCTCATTAAGGGGGCCTCCAGAGGACCCCTCACTAAGGGGGCCTCACTAGGACCCCTCACTAAGGGGGCCTCACTAAGGGGGCCTCACTAAGGGGGCCCCTCACTAAGGGGGCCCCTCACTAAGGGGGCCTCACTAAGGGGGCCTCACTAAGGGGGCCTCACTAGGACCCCTCACTGCCCCCCCCCCAGCGCTGTGAGGAGGCGGAGGCGCTGCAGAGCCAGGTGTCCCAGGAGAAGGACCTGCGGGCCGTGATGGAGGTCTGCCTGACGGAGGACAAGGCGGCGTGGGGGCGTGTCCACGGGGAGCTGGTCCAGAGCCACGGGCTGGCCCAGGAGATGAACGCCACCCTGGAGCGAGCCCGCGCCGCCCACGCCGCGCTGGGGGCCCGCCTCGCCGCCGACGGCCTCACCGCGGGGGGGGCAGGGGGGCAGAGCTCCGTCCCGGAGCTGATGAAGAGGCTGGAGGTCTACGATGAAGAACTGGGTAAGGAACGCCGCAGATATGGAAGAAAATGAACTCTCATACAAAGTACCAAAACATGACCTGTGTGCGTGTGCGTAGCGGGGAGCCTCCACACGGTGCTGCAGAGCCTGCGGCGGCTGAGCGTGTCGGAGCAGGTGACGGACAGCTGGGAGAGGCCGTAGCGGCAGGTGAGGCTCCGCCCTGGAGCGGCCTGGAGCACCCCCAACCCAGGCTCTGTGACCCTACCACCCTGGACCCAGTGGAGGAGGAGGAGCCTGGAGGAGGAGGAGCCAGCAGCTCTCTGGAGGCGTTCCCTCCACAGGGATTCACCATTCCACCACGGGAACATTCCTTCAGTCTCAGAGCCGTGGACACCAGGGGGGGGGCAGACCGGGACCAGGACCAGGGGGGGGGATCCGGCTCTGGGTCACAAGGGTCCCCGGGGATATTCCTCCCTAGTCCGGTTTACGGGGAAACTTCCTCTTGGAAATCCTGCCAAACTAAAATAACATTCCTCCAACATTGATTAGTAAGGACGGACCATAATGGAGGTGGCTGACGGAGTCACACAGCGCGGCCACGTCGTCTGGCCTCTGACCGACCACCAGGCTCTGGTCTAGGAACCATCCACACCTCTCTGAAGTTAACCGTGCCTTGGGTCAGCCTTAATGGGATGTTTTTAGGGAAATTGTGTTGGTAAAATTCCTTGTAGTTTTATTAACGTAGCCTGATGTTGTGCACTAACCCCTCCCCCCCCCCGTCTGGGATCAATAAAGTGCATCTCCCACACCTGACGGGAGAACACCAACGCAGAATGTCTTTTTGTGAACGGATCTGCAGACAGGTTGGCTCAGAGTCGCTGACCCCGAGCAGAGCGAGAAATAAAAACGACGTGGATGTTTCGATCCAGACACGATGTCTAAACTTGTATCGCTTTATTAGCAGCCTTACCATTCAAAGCGCTGAATGAATGTAATTAATGTCATATAAATCATTAGTCGGTATCTACAGTTCAGAGGAGATGAAACACTATTTACATGTGAAAACATTAGCAGCATGCACTTAGCGCTTGCTCAGAGACGGTGCTGGTGAGGTTAAAAGAGGTAAAACATGAACACCCATCACATCTCCTGTCCTTCAAATCCAACGCCGAC
This sequence comes from Gadus chalcogrammus, assembly GCF_026213295.1. Taxonomy (NCBI): domain Eukaryota; kingdom Metazoa; phylum Chordata; class Actinopteri; order Gadiformes; family Gadidae; genus Gadus; species Gadus chalcogrammus. The sequence continues at coordinate 445,745 of NC_079429.1, forward strand.
AGGAGCGCAGGTCCACCGCGACGGCGTCCACCGCGACGGCGTCCATCAGGGACTGGCCTTCAGCCCGGGGGGTCGGGCCGCAGGACAACAGTGTTTAGGGAGGGCGGGGTTACCCCCTGACCCTCCCTCCCCCAGCAGGACGCACGTCTCACCCCCTCCATCGTTCTGCCCCCTCGCTCCCCACGGGGCCGCTGACGGAGGGTCACCTGACGGGGGGTCACCTGACGGGGTCAGGTGTACTCACAGAGGTGTCCGCAGCCAGCGGGGCAGTGCGGGCTGCTCTTCAGCCAGTGCATCATGTGCTCCAGGTGGCCGCCGTGGCTGCAGCCCTGGCACCAGACGAAGAGGCCCTTCACCACATGGTGGCACACGGCGCACACGCTGGCACACTGGTGGCACCTGGTGGAGGGGAGGGGAACAGGTGAACACAGCGTCCGTACAGGATCAGCCCGACTGCGCTGTGAGGACGGCTGTTCTCACAGCGCAGTCGGGCTGATCCTGATTACAATCCCTAGAGTTGACCACAACACTGGAGACGGAGAATGGAAAAAAAGTCAATTTCCAAAATTGCCTCCAGCAAATAATTGATTACTGAGCTAAATGAGGGCAGGATGGTAGCGGCGGTTCAAAAGTTCCGTGTTCGATCCCTGAGTAATGCTGCTATCCATTTGGATGGTACGCTGGTATGAACGACCAGCTTCAGCGAGAACGTGACGTATTTCCCTTGCTCCAGCCTTCCAGTTTGCCATTTGTGTTTTCTGTCGGGCCACGAGGGGGAGTAGTAGCAGGCTAGTCATCATTAGCAACATAGCCTCTTTAGCAAACCAGCTTCAAAACAAAACTTTACATTGAATTGCACGCAAAGCAAGACCGTGCAATGCATATATTGGTGACCGGATTAAAGCAGCAAAGAAATCAAGTGTGTAAGAGGTTTTAAAAACGACATTAAAACCACCAACGTGGTAAAAATAGAAAGAAAATACATCTCATCCCCCATTAACTATGGGCGCAGCCATCTTCTTTGCGAGTTGTACAGCTCTGCTCGCTCTACCTTGAAAGCGACGAGATACTACGACCAAAAGGGGGCGTGCCTCAGTGAAATGCCGCAAGAAAGCTGGGAGATTTGCGACTTTACCACTTCGTAAATCCAAATGGATAGCAGCATAACCCATGTCTACATAACGGTCCTCTATTGGAGTTTGAGGGCGGGGTCTTACCGGTCGCACACCCAGCCCCGGTTGCTCATTGGCCGCTTGCAGTTGCTGCAGTTGACGTGCAGCGTGGTGGAGGTCTGGTTCAGACATGTGATAGCGCCGCAGGTGCTGAGCTTGATCACCTCGTTGGACACGTTCCACAGCTCGAACCGCTGCAGCAGGTCAATGTACGACGTGTACCAGTGCTCCTGGGGGGGGACACAACCTCATTACGGCCTGGGGGAGGGCACCCAGCTCAGCTCACTCCTCACCCCCGCTCACTCCTCACCCCCGCTCACTCCTCACCCCAGCTCACTCCTCACCCCAGCTCACTCCTCACCCCAGCTCAGCTCACTCCTCACCCCAGCTCACTCATCACCCCAGCTCAGCTCACTCATCACCCCCGCTCACTCCTCACCCCAGCTCACTCCTCCTCACCCCAGCTCACTCCTCACCCCAGCTCACTCTTCACCCCAGCTCACTCTTCACCCCAGCTCACTCTTCACCCCAGCTCACTCCTCCCCCCAGCTCACTCCTCATCCCACTCCTCATCCCACTCCTCACCCCAGCTCACTCCTCACCCCAGCTCACTCCTCACCCCAGCTCACCTCACTCCTCACCCCAGCTCACTCCTCCCCCCAGCTCACTCCTCACCCAGCTCACTCCTCCCCCCAGCTCACTCCTCCCCCCAGCTCACTCCTCGGCCCAGCTCCCTGCTCACCTGCGTCAGGTCGTCGATCTCTTTGCGGATGCGCTCTCCCAGCACGATGAGCACCGACACGGCCATCTGCACGTCGCCCTGCTCGGCGTAGTAGCGCAGCATGTCGCGCACCACGGGGCAGAAGAAGCCGGCCGGCAGGTGGGCCGTGTACAGCGGCTGCGAGGCCGAGATGAGCGAGCAGGACTCGATGGGCGTGAGGCAGGTGGCCTCCGCCTCGCCCCCGCTCACGTGGGGAGACTCGGCCTTGTCCTGCTGCAGGGGCTCCGGGGCCGACGGGTTGTCCAGGATCTCGTGGCGCAGGGGGAAGGCCTCCTGGGGCAGCGTGTACTCCTGGTCCTCTGGGGGGGAACGGGAGACCCTCAACGAGGAGAACCTCAACGAGGAGGCCCTCAACGAGGAGAACCTCAGTGAGGAGACCCTCAACGAGGAGAACCTCAGTGAGGAGAACCTCAACAAGGAGAACCTCAACAAGGAGACCCTCAACGAGGAGAACCTCAGTGAAAAGAACCTCAACGAGGAAAAGCTCAGTGAGGAGACGGAGGCTGAAGGAGGCTGACCTGCTGGAGGCTGACCTGCTGGAGGCTGACCTGACGGACACTGACCTGCTGGAGGCTGACCTGACGGAGGCTGACCTGACGGAGGCTGACCTGACGGAGGCTGAGGACACTGACCTGCTGGGTTATCGTGCTCCACAGAGTACAGGTCGTCGTCGTCGAGCTCTGCGTCTCCGAACATGTACTCGGCCTGGCCGTCGCTGCCCTCCGTCTCCTCGTTGTCTGCAACAGACCATAATATCCACCTCGGGGTTAGGGCGGGGCACTCAGGTGTGTTCCCATGCGGGCGCGGGGGCGTGTCCTACCGTCGTTGTTGCTGATGTGGGAGGTCCCTGGCTCCAGGTGGGCGGCGTCCGACCGCCCCTCCTTCCCCCGGTCTGCCGGACACGCCCCCATGTCCGGACACGCCCCCATGTCCGGACACGCCCCCATGTCCTTCATGCTGAAGCTACAGGAGCAGAGAGCAGACGTTGGCTACAGGAGCAGAGCTACAGCAACACAGAGCTACAGGAGCACAGAGCTACAGGAGCAGAGCTACAGGAGCACAGAGCTACAGGAGCAGAGCTACAGGAGCACAGAGCTACAGGAGCACAGAGCTACATGAGCACAGAGCTACAGGAGCACAGAGCTACAGGAGCAGAGCTACAGGAACACAGAGCTACATGAGCACAGAGCTACAGGAGCACAGAGCTACAGGAGCAGAGCTACAGGAGCACAGAGCTACAGGAGCAGAGCTACAGGAGCACAGAGCTACATGAGCACAGAGCTACAGGAGCACAGAGCTACAGGAGCACAGAGCTACAGGAGCAGAGCTACAGGAGCACAGAGCTACAGGAGCACAGAGCTACAGGAGCAGAGATACAGGAGCACAGAGCTACATGAGCACAGAGCTACAGGAGCACAGAGCTACAGGAGCAGAGCTACAGGAGCACAGAGCTACAGGAGCACAGAGCTACAGGAGCAGAGCTACAGGAGCACAGAGCTACATGAGCACAGAGCTACAGGAGCACAGAGCTACAGGAGCACAGAGCTACAGGAGCAGAGCTACAGGAGCACAGAGCTACAGGAGCACAGAGCTACAGGAGCAGAGCTACAGGAGCACAGAGCTACAGGAGCACAGAGCTACAGGAGCACAGAGCTACAGGAGCAGAGATACAGGAACACAGAGCTACAGGAGCACAGAGCTACAGGAGCAGAGCTACAGGAGCACAGAGCTACAGGAGCACAGAGCTACAGGAGCAGAGCTACAGGAGCACAGAGCTACAGGAGCACAGAGCTACAGGAGCACAGAGCTACAGGAGCACAGAGCTACAGGAGCACAGAGCTACAGGAGCACAGAGCTACAGGAACACAGAGCTACAGGAACACAGAGCTACAGGAACACAGAGCTACAGGAGCACAGAGCTACAGGAGCAGAGCTACAGGAACACAGAGCTACAGGAGCACAGAGCTACAGGAGCACAGAGCTACAGGAGCACAGAGCTACAGGAGCAGAGCTACAGCAACACAGAGCTACAGGAGCACAGTGCTACAGCAACACAGAGCTACAGGAGCAGAGCTACACCGAGCTACAGCAACACAGAGCTACAGGAACAGAGCTACGGGAACACCGAGCTACAGGAACAGAGCTACAGGAGCAGAGCTACACCGAGCTACAGCAACACAGAGCTACAGGAGCAGAGCTACAGGAGCACAGAGCTACAGGAGCACAGAGCTACAGGAGCACAGAGCTACAGAGAGCTACAGCAACACAGAGCTACAGGAGCAGAGCTACAGGAACACAGAGCTACAGGAGCAGAGCTACAGGAGCACAGAGCTACAGGAGCACAGAGCTACAGGAGCACAGAGCTACAGGAGCACAGAGCTACAGCAACACAGAGCTACAGGAACAGAGCTACAGCAACACAGAGCTACAGGAGCACAGAGCTACAGCAACACAGAGCTACAGAGAGCTACACAGAGCTACAGGAGTAGAGCTACAGCAACACAGAGCTACAGCAGCACAGAGCAGACATGCAGCGGCGCCACCCACAGGACCCTGGTGGTACTGGAGGCGTACCTGTTCATCAGAGGCAGCGTGCCCAGCTTGGCGCTGAGGTTGGGGTTGGCCGGGTCGGAGAACATGATGCGGACCATGGTCCACGTGGTGGAGACCTGTACCACGGGGAAGGGGAAACAAGGTCCGTTATCCGTTGACGATGCCGACAGAAGCAGCCTGAGGCGGCGGGGGGCGGGCGGGGGGCGGGGCTGACCTGAGGCCGGTTCAGCTCCTTGGCCACCTTGGCGTTGTGGTCGCACAGCTCGGCGAAGGGCTTCCCGCTGAGCAGGTAAAGGCGCGCCGTCTGGGAGAACCAGTCCATGCGGCCGCTCTCCAGGCCGGTCTCGAAGACGCTGAGGGCGCTGGACACATGGGCGAACTGCTCCGTGAGGTCCGGCTTCTTGAAGAAGAAGATGGGGTAGCGGCGGTCCCCGCCGGGGTAGGGCTTCCTGTTGGCGTCGCTGCTGATCAGGCTCTCCTTGGCGGCGAAGGCCAGGTCTCCAAACAGGCCGAAGCAGAGTCCCTCGGGGTTGGCCTTGTCCACGGGCCGGCTGGCGTCCTTGAACATGTGCTGGTACAGCGTGCTGTCCTTGGAGCCCGACAGCAGGAAGTGGGGGTCGTGCTGGTGGCGCCAGGCGATGCCCGTGGTCACGTCCTTGTGCTCCTCGAAGGTGGCGAAGGGGATGAAGGGCCGGCGGACGTCCCACACGTAGATGTTGTGGTCCACCATCATGGAGCAGGTGGCCAGGTGCCACTTCCTCTCCGGGCGCCACTTGACGCGCGCCACGGAGGCGATGGTCTGCACGCAGTGGATCTCCTTGGCCCGCGTGGTGCTCATGTCCCACACCTTCACCATCTTGTCCCGGCCGCCGGTGGCCAGCCATCCCCTGCAGAGGAACACACTGTGAGCCACAGGATCCACAACACATTCTCACGCTTACCTGCACAGAGGTGGAGGCGCACAGAGACACTTACTTACTGACACAGACACAGACAGACACAGACACAGACACAGGCACAGACACAGACACAGACACAGACACAGACAGTCTGTCTTCATTCACCCCCGAGGAGAAGGGAGCGTGATAGCATCACACAACGGTACAAACAGCTAATTATAGTAAAATGAATGAATCAACAATACAAATATACACACTGGGGTTAATCTGTACCAAAAGCAACACCAATGGTGGTTGGCTGTGGTTAGGAGGACTCACCGGTCGTCGGGGTGCCAGTCGCAGCAGAACACGGGCCCGTTGTGGGCGGTGAACATCCTCTCGTAGCGGTCCGGCCGCCGGATGTCCCACAGCTGCACGTTCCCGTTCTCAAAGGAGGCGGCGAAGGTGAAGTACTCCTTCATACTGAACTGGACGTCCCTCACGCTCTCAGACTGACCTGGGGACAGCAGTGCACCGGTCAGCCATCACAGTACTACAACGCGCCATGTGCCGCTTTATTGACTGCATACGACCAATGGATGCTAGGCAGCACATCGCGTTCTGATCCTGACACAACTGTCTTGTTGAGGCTAAAATACAATGTTTCATCGATATTATGAAACCGATCCAGAGACGCTGAGTTTGAGCGGTGCTGTGGTATCGTCCCTCCACCACGGCGGAGCGCAGGGCGGCCGTACCTGAGAAGGTGCTGACGGACTCCTTCTTGCGCAGGTCGAAGCACTTCATGAAGCCGTCCTGCGAGCCGCTGAGCAGCATGTACACCTCGCTGGGGTGGAAGCACACCTTGTTGACGGTGCGCTTGTGCTCCGTGAACAGCTGGTCCTGCTTGTTGCGCGACGGCTTGCCCAGGTTCCAGGTGACCACGGCGCCGTTGGTGGCGGCGGTGGCCAGCAGGTTCTCCTCCATCTGGTGCCACATCACGTCGGCGCAGCTGAAGTTGAGCGAGGGCTTGCGGCCCACGCGCAGGTTCAGCTTCTCCACGAACTGCTCGTCCTCCATCGCGTAGATCTTGAAGATGTTGCGGCCGGCCACCACCACCTGCGAGGCGTCGCGGCACACGCTGATGGCGTTGGCGGGCGCGTCCAGGTGGCAGAACATGGTGCGCCCGCTGACGGCGCCGCCGCCTCCGCCCAGAGCCGTGGAGACCCGGGACATCTTCTCCATGGTCCTGGGGGGGGTCGGTGAGCCAAAGGTACAGACCAGCAACACACGACCAGGCACCTGCACCGGCTAGCACTGACTCACTACATCAGAGAACCCCACATTGAACCAGGGGATGAAGACAGGGAAACCCTTTAGATTATGAATGACAGCGTCACGTGGAAACAGACACTTTGCTTAGGTCATCACGTCATGACACCCTCATCTATTGGGCCACCAGCAGAGGGCGCAGAGGAGCAACATCACGGGCAGGAATAGATTCTGAAACAATGCAAGGTTACCCTGTGATAGCTCCAGAAATAGACTCACTTGACGCAGTGTTTGTAGTTTCAGGAACAGAGGTTTCTCCGGGTAGACCAGCGCTGACAGCTGCACACCATGCAACATGTTAAGGAAAATGCTTTAGGACTAATACTAAAAACGTACAGCTCTTTCCCCTCTATGGTCCATAATCTAAAACCCAAGCAGAAAGTGCCTAGAGTTGGTCCTTATAATAATTCTGTATATACTAATTAATTGTGAGTACACAGTAGACACAAATACTCTTCCCTTACCTAGGGATAGATGATGTTCATCACATCATCCGCGTACATGGCGGCTGGTTCGGTTCCTCATCCTCAAGACGCACTGATTGTGGTGGACAAGAGGGGACTTCTATATTATACGATCAGCGACGGAATGAGAGGAATGTTAGTGACAGTCAGAGACTTTTAATTCAGGGAATTAAGGGAAACCAGGCGCTGAATAAACGAATTAAAAATCTTTAATTGTCAAGAAATGAAGTGGATTTATGTCGCATTGGCCGATGCATAAAGTGACTTGTTGAGGACAGGTATAACTTCTGAAGGTAGAAGACCAGACGTTTTGTTCTGCTGCTTTGAGGAACACGAGACCGGAAGGAGCTACGCGATGTGATGCTAATGCTAATGTTGTGATGCTAATGTTAGCTCGGTGCGTGTAGCCAGCTAGTGCTGCTGATAAACACTGCTTTACATGGCTTACATTAAGGGTGCAATCATGTGTGTTTGTATATATGTCTGATATGTATTTTTTCGATAATAGTAATAATGTAGAATATTTATAGATAAATCGTTTAAGTTCTTCAGATAACTAACCTTTTGAAACTGTTTCTCACTGCACAGCCGGAAATAGTATTTCGTGTCCAGCTCTCGCGAGATTACGGTATGTGATCACAAAACAAACGTGACAAAACAAACGTAGTACAGTATTATTAGTAGGAGTATTATCTACACTGGGTGCACTTTATCATTACGCGATCCATGATAAAATATTTTATTCAAGAGAATAAATCTGTACCACTTTGTAGAGATTAAACCGAAAGTTCCCCTTTTTAGAGGTAAAATGAAACTCGTGTTGCACTGAATACATTTTTAACTGTAAATGTAGTGTTTAAATAATGTCTATAACGTTCTGAAGTATTTTTTAAAGCAATAGCATCGTAGTTGTTTACCATTTTGATACCATCAGCAGGCTATGGTTTTAATAATGTAACTGCGTGTAACTGTGTGTAACTGCGTAGCCATGAGCAGGTCCAGTCTGTTCGCGTGTGAGGACCCGGACCGGTGGAGGAGGGTCTACGACCAATACTGGGACGTGGTGGAGGCCAAGTCCGCAGTGAAAGGAAAAAAGTCTGGAAAACTTCAACCCCTTGAAAAGTGGTAATTATAATATTAATAATTCTAAATATCAAAAGGAAACAATGTGTCAGACCCCAACTTAAAGGTTGGGTATGGAATTCTCTTTTTTGGCCATTTTTGCAAAATTACTTGAAATCCTTATCATAACCCACTTACAGCCACTGAGTTAGAAGTACTGAAAATTAAAGAAGTCAATCATCTGTGGAACGTGCAGGGCTCGAAAAACTCCAGCCAATGATTTCCAGACCCACCGAGTGGCATTGGACAGTAAGTACGTCAATCAAACGGTCGTACTGCGTGACCCCTCCCCCGCTCCCCGCGCGACCCCTTCGTGCACGTACTCAAAGCTCGTGACCCAGAGCAAGCTTCTGTTTGTTGATATCCTGCGGTAGCTACTGGAGCTAGCTAACTAGCTAATGGCTCGCTCTCATGCATCTGTGTTCGCTCGTGCATGACTGCGCGTCCATGTACTTGGAATGGGTGGAGTCAGAGTCAGCGTTGAAGGAGAGGGGGTAGGACCATTTGAGTTGTGTATTTTCAAAATCTGCTGGAGTTTCGCAAATCCTATACCCAACCTTTAAACATGAGTATGAGAAATGGAATGGTCCAGTGAGGCTCAGATGTTCCCCCCTCCTCCTCCTCCTCCTCCTCCAGGTATCAGGAGCAGCTGCCCGCACTCATCTCCAGCCGGTCTGAGAGATACGTGACCCATCCAGAGCTGGTGAAGCTCATGGAATGGAAGCTGACTGTAAGTGGAGCATCGAGCCCGACTCCCTGATCTAACCATAAACAAGAGAGTCTCTAAGACCCTGGGGCCTCACTGAGGGACCTCCATCTCTGTCCCCAAATGGGGACCTCCACCTCTCTCTCAGGGACCTCCACCTCTCTGCCCCCAGAGGGGGACCTCCACCTCTCTCTCAGGGAACTCCACCTCTCTGCCCCCAGAGGGGGACCTCCACCTCTCCCTCAGTGACCTCCACCTCTCTGACAGTGACCTCCACCTCTCTGTCAGTGACCTCCACCTCTCCCTCAGTGACCTCCACCTCTCTCTCAGTGACCTCCACCTCTCTCTCAGTGACCTCCACCTCTCTGACAGTGACCTCCACCTCTCTGTCAGTGATCTCCACCTCTCTGCCCCCAGAGGGGGTCCTTCCGGCCGCGGCTGCAGCAGCTGCTGGCGTCCAACGCGGCGGCGGCGGTGGAGCTCTGCTCCCGAACGGCCTTCTCCCTCCTCCCCGACGTCCGCGCCGCCATCGCAGAGCTCAGTGCCCTGAAGGCCGTCGGCCCGGCAACCGCCTCCGGTACCGTAAGGGGGGGGTCCGAGGTCTCCACCAATCACGTTCTCCCCCAGCTGCCCACAGTCGGTCTCGCTTTAGCCAATGGCTGCTCAGTGTTTCCTGATTGGTCCTCTCCTCTCCAGCGGTGCTGGCGGCCGGGTGCCCGGAGCACGCCGCCTTCATGTCCGACGAGGGGGTGGGGAGCGTGCCCGGACTCACCCCCATCCAGTACACCGCCCGGCACTACCACCGCTACCTGGACCGCCTGCTGGAGCGCACCGCCCAGCTCAACCAGGGTGAGGCGCTAGACCGGTGCCCGGACAGGCTGGGCGGTCCAGGCTGGTCCAGGCTGGTCCAGGCTGGTTCAGGCTGATCCAGGCTGGTCGGTCCAGGCTGGTCCAGGCTGGTCCAGGCTGATCCAGGCTGGTCCAGCCTGGACCAGGCTGATCGGTCCAGGCTGGTTCAGGCTGGTCCAGGCTGATCCAGGCTGGTCCAGACTGGTCCAGGCCACATGTATCTGGCCACAACATCTAGAACCACATGAAGGATCTGCTGAACTGAACTGGAACAGAAGAACGGGATGATTCAAAAGAACCAAACCTTCGGCGTTGACCTGTGTCCCTCCTCTTCCTCAGCGGACCCCGAGCGAGACTGGACCCCCCATCGGGCGGAGCGCTGCCTGTGGGCGTGGGCGGTGGCCGGGCGGCTGCAGCTCCCCCTGCTGGAGGAACAGGGGGGAGGCGGGGAGAGGCGGAGCCTGGAGGCCGACGAGAGACCAACGAAGAAGAGGAGGACCGACTAAAGGCCCCTTCATCATCCTGGGTTTATCCATACGGGTTTATGTTTCACCTTTGACCTTTGAATGCCAGAGATCTCATTTCATTTGACTTAATAAATTGTGAATTGTTTATATTGAAGAAAAACCCGGAATGAATTAACCGTTCTTTAGTCGCCACACGTTGGTGAGCCTAAGGGGGCTCCAGCCCAACAGGGGTTCACACGATGCTACCTGGCCCCCCAGGAGAGGGGGGGGAGGAGAGGAGAGGAGAGGGGGGAGGGGGAGAGGAGTGAGGAGAGAGGGGAGAGGTGTGAGGGGTGAGGGGGGAGAGGTGTAGGAAGCACAGCAGACCAGTTGCCACAGTATTGTTCTTTAATCATGATGTTCCCTAAATGAAAAGCGAGTACAATGAACAGTACAAAATAAAACAATATCTTTAAATATATATATATATATATACATACAGTATATATATATATATATATATAAAAAGATAGATATACACAATATAAAATTGTTCTGTTGACATTTGAAAAGTACAATAGACCATGAAATAATGAGGACTATTATATAAATGATCCATATTTTGTCAGTTTATTTTTCATCAAGTTCCTTCATCCCCAAGAAAAATAGCTTAATATCGAGTGTTGTAAACTTGGCTCTGGGTCGAGCTGGGAGTGGCTGACAGTGGACAGCCGGTGGCACCATGTTGGTAATGCAGGTCAGCAGACGACCTTTAACCCCCGCCTCTCTGAGCTCACCGATACAGTCTGGGGTTAAGGAGACGACCTTTAACCCCCACGCCTCTCTGAGCTCACCGATACAGTCTGGGGTTAAGGAGACGACCTTTAACCCCGGCCTCTCTGAGCTCACCTGTGCGTCCCCCTAGCTGACGGCCCACTCAGTGTAGAACAGGTTGATTTGCACCGTGGAGATCAGAGAGCGACCTGTAGTCCCAGACCAGACCCCAGCGTCTGCCAGCTTAACGTCAGGTTGGCACTTTGAGAACTGATCCTGACTGTCGCCTGCGGCTGTATAACCAAAGCCTGGGGTGTCTAGCGACGGGGAGATAGCAGTAACACATCATATGGATAAAAGCAGCACCAGTAACGACGACCGTCTGGCCCGTTGTTGAGTGTGGACGACAGCGAGGCTCCCAGAGGCTTCACAGTAAAATGACATGTTATTGGATTAATGTCAGGGAGCGTAATTGCACAATCTTTCCGTTTATTGGCTAGTTTGGAAGTGGAGGGAGGCGCGGGGGTCTCTGCGACGCCCCGGGGGTCTGTTGGCATTGGAGGACCCGAGCCACGGGCATCCAGAGATGTTTGTTGGTGATGACAGTAAGTCTGTCTCGAGCTACGGTGGCCTGCTTTACTTCCACAGGCTTCACTCAGCCGCTGGTCAAGTAGTGGAGGCAGACAACACAACAGGCTGGCAGTCATCCAGCCAGCAACTACAGACACAACGCCCTCCCACACAGCCCGGAGACGTGTTCCCAAGACAGGAGTAGCCTGGATGGTGCCCAGACGGCCGGCAGCTCAGCCCTCTGGGGGGCTACAGTCAAGGCATTGGGCTCTACACACAGTGGGTTAAAATCAACAAGTAACAAACATAAAGAAGGGTAATGGCACTAGAACCGTATGGCACGAGACAACATGTCAGTTTAAACACAACAAGGGCATCGAAGCCCAGGAGGAACAAATACAAGAACAGGGAATACAGAGGAGAGGCAGAGATGAGGAGCAACCCCACTGAGCGACCGCCGAGCTCCAGACCTCACTACACCAGCCCTCACTACACCAGCCCTCACTACACCAGACCTCACTACACCAGCACTACACCAGACCTCACTACACCAGCACTACACCAGCCCTCACTACACCAGCCCTCACTACACCAGCCCTCACTACACCAGACCTCACTACACCAGCCCTCACTACACCAGCCCTCACTACACCAGCCCTCACTACACCAGCCCTCACTACACCAGCCCTCACTACACCAGCCCTCACTACACCAGCCCTCACTACACCAGCCCTACACCAGCCCTCACTACACCAGCCCTCACTACACCAGACCTCACTACACCAGCACTACACCAGCCCTCACTACACCAGCCCTCACTACACCAGCCCTCACTACACCAGACCTCACTACACCAGCCCTCACTACACCAGCACTACACCAGCCCTCACTACACCAGACCTCACTACACCAGCCCTCACTACACCAGCCCTCACTACACCAGACCTCACTACACCAGCCCTCACTACACCAGCACTACACCAGCCCTCACTACACCAGACCTCACTACACCAGCCCTCACTACACCAGCCCTCACTACACCAGACCTCACTACACCAGCCCTCACTACACCAGCACTACACCAGACCTCACTACACCAGCCCTCACTACACCAGCACTACACCAGCCCTCACTACACCAGCCCTCACTACACCCTCACTACACCAGCCCTCACTACACCAGACCTGACTACACCAGCCCTCACTACACCAGCACTACACCAGCCCTCACTACACCAGCACTACACCAGCCCTCACTACACCAGACCTCACTACACCAGCCCTCACTACACCAGCACTACACCAGCCCTCACTACACCAGCACTACACCAGCACTACACCAGCCCTCACTACACCAGCCCTCACTAAACCAGACCTCACTACACCAGCCCTCACTACACCAGCCCTCACTACACCAGCCCTCACTACACCAGACCTCACTACACCAGCCCTCACTACACCAGCCCTCACTACACCAGACCTCACTACACCAGCACTACACCAGCCCTCACTACACCCTCACTACACCAGCCCTCACAACACCAGCCCTCACTACACCAGACCTCACTACACCAGCACTACACCAGCCCTCACTACACCAGCCCTCACTACACCCTCACTACACCAGCCCTCACTACACCAGCCCTCACTACACCAGCCCTCACTACACCAGACCTCACTACACCAGCCCTCACTACACCAGCCCTCACTACACCAGCCCTCACTACACCAGACCTCACTACACCAGCCCTCACTACACCAGCCCTCACTACACCAGCACTACACCAGCCCTCACTACACCAGCACTACACCAGCCCTCACTACACCAGCCCTCACTACACCAGCACTACACCAGCCCTCACTACACCAGCACTACACCAGACCTCACTACACCAGCACTACACCAGACCTCACTACACCAGCCCTCACTACACCAGACCTCACTACACCAGCCCTCACTACACCAGCCCTCACTACACCAGCACTACACCAGCCCTCACTACACCAGCCCTCACTACACCAGACCTCACTACACCAGCCCTCACTACACCAGCCCTCACTACACCAGCCCTCACTACACCAGACCTCACTACACCCTCACTACACCAGCCCTCACTACACCAGACCTCACTACACCAGCCCTCACTACACCCTCACTACACCAGCCCTCACTACACCAGCCCTCACTACACCCTCACTACACCAGCCCTCACTACACCAGCCCTCACTACACCAGCCCTCACTACACCAGCACTACACCAGCCCTCACTACACCAGCCCTCACTACACCAGCCCTCACTACACCAGCACTACACCAGCCCTCACTACACCCTCACTACACCAGCCCTCACTACACCCTCACTACACCAGCCCTCACTACACCAGCCCTCACTACACCAGACCTCACTACACCAGCCCTCACTACACCAGCCCTCACTACACCAGCCCTCACTACACCAGACCTCACTACACCCTCACTACACCAGCCCTCACTACACCAGACCTCACTACACCCTCACTACACCAGCCCTCACTACACCAGCCCTCACTACACCAGCCCTCACTACACCAGACCTCACTACACCAGCCCTCACTACACCAGACCTCACTACACCCTCACTACACCAGCCCTCACTACACCAGACCTCACTACACCAGCCCTCACTACACCAGCCCTCACTACACCAGCCCTCACTACACCAGACCTCACTACACCAGCCCTCACTACACCAGACCTCACTACACCCTCACTACACCAGACCTCACTACACCAGCCCTCACTACACCAGCCCTCACTACACCAGCCCTCACTACACCAGACCTCACTACACCCTCACTACACCAGCCCTCACTACACCAGACCTCACTACACCAGCACTACACCAGACCTCACTACACCAGCCCTCACTACACCAGACCTCACTACACCAGCCCTCACTACACCAGCCCTCACTACACCAGCACTACACCAGCCCTCACTACACCAGCCCTCACTACACCAGACCTCACTACACCAGCCCTCACTACACCAGCCCTCACTACACCAGCCCTCACTACACCAGACCTCACTACACCCTCACTACACCAGCCCTCACTACACCAGACCTCACTACACCAGCCCTCACTACACCCTCACTACACCAGCCCTCACTACACCAGCCCTCACTACACCCTCACTACACCAGCCCTCACTACACCAGCCCTCACTACACCAGCCCTCACTACACCAGCACTACACCAGCCCTCACTACACCAGCCCTCACTACACCAGCCCTCACTACACCAGCACTACACCAGCCCTCACTACACCCTCACTACACCAGCCCTCACTACACCCTCACTACACCAGCCCTCACTACACCAGCCCTCACTACACCAGACCTCACTACACCAGCCCTCACTACACCAGCCCTCACTACACCAGCCCTCACTACACCAGACCTCACTACACCCTCACTACACCAGCCCTCACTACACCAGACCTCACTACACCCTCACTACACCAGCCCTCACTACACCAGCCCTCACTACACCAGCCCTCACTACACCAGACCTCACTACACCAGCCCTCACTACACCAGACCTCACTACACCCTCACTACACCAGCCCTCACTACACCAGACCTCACTACACCAGCCCTCACTACACCAGCCCTCACTACACCAGCCCTCACTACACCAGACCTCACTACACCCTCACTACACCAGCCCTCACTACACCAGCCCTCACTGCACCCTCACAACACCAGCCCTCACTACACCAGCCCTCACTACACCAGCCCTCACTACACCAGCCCTCACTACACCAGACCTCACTACACCAGACCTCACTACACCAGCCCTCACTACACCAGCCCTCACTACACCAGACCTCACTACACCAGCCCTCACTACACCAGCCCTCACTACACCAGCCCTCACTACACCAGACCTCACTACACCAGACCTCACTACACCCTCACTACACCAGCCCTCACTACACCAGACCTCACTACACCAGCCCTCACTACACCAGACCTCACTACACCAGCCCTCACTACACCAGCCCTCACTACACCAGCCCTCACTACACCAGACCTCACTACACCAGCCCTCACTACACCAGCCCTCACTACACCAGCCCTCACTACACCAGCCCTCACTACACCAGCCCTCACTACACCAGCCCTCACTACACCAGCCCTCACTACACCAGCCCTCCCTACACCAGCCCTCACTACACCCTCACTACACCAGCCCTCACTACACCAGACCTCACTACACCAGCCCTCACTACACCCTCACTACACCAGCCCTCACTACACCAGCCCTCACTACACCAGCCCTCACTACACCAGCACTACACCAGCCCTCACTACACCAGCCCTCACTACACCCTCACTACACCAGCCCTCACTACACCAGCACTACACCAGCCCTCACTACACCAGCCCTCACTACACCAGCACTACACCAGCCCTCACTACACCAGCCCTCACTACACCAGCCCTCACTACACCAGCCCTCACTACACCAGCCCTCACTACACCAGCCCTCACTACACCAGCACTACACCAGCCCTCACTACACCAGCCCTCACTACACCCTCACTACACCAGCCCTCACTACACCAGCCCTCACTACACCCTCACTACACCAGCCCTCACTACACCAGCACTACACCAGCCCTCACTACACCAGCCCTCACTACACCAGCCCTCACTACACCAGCACTACACCAGCCCTCACTACACCAGCCCTCACTACACCAGCCCTCACTACACCAGCCCTCACTACACCAGCCCTCACTACACCAGCCCTCACTACACCAGCCCTCACTACACCCTCACTACACCAGCCCTCACTACACCAGACCTCACTACACCAGCCCTCACTACACCAGCCCTCACTACACCAGACCTCACTACACCAGCCCTCACTACACCAGCCCTCACTACACCAGACCTCACTACACCAGCCCTCACTACACCAGCCCTCACTACACCAGCCCTCACTACACCAGACCTCACTACACCAGCCCTCACTACACCAGCCCTCACTACACCCTCACTACACCAGCACTACACCAGCCCTCACTACACCAGCCCTCACTACACCCTCACTACACCAGCCTTCACTACACCAGCCCTCACTACACCCTCACTACACCAGCCCTCACTACACCAGCCCTCACTACACCAGCACTACACCAGCCCTCACTACACCAGCACTACACCAGCCCTCACTACACCAGCCCTCACTACACCCTCACTACACCAGCCCTCACTACACCAGACCAGCCCTCACTACACCCTCACTACACCAGCCCTCACTACACCAGACCTCACTACAGCAGACGGTATAAACCAGACTTTATTAGACCAGCAGCGAGGAGCTGAGTGAGGGTCAGGGTCACGTCTGGAACCACAGAAAGCCATTTACATATATATATATATATATGTAAATGTGTAGATCAGCTGAGGTGGTTCGGGCATCTGTTAAGGATGCCCACTGGGCGCCTTCCTTGGGAGGTGTTTCAGGCACGTCCAGTGGGGAGGAGACCTCGGGGAAGACCCAGGACTAGGTGGAGAGATTATATCTCAACACTGGCCTGGGAACGCCTCGGGATCCCCCCGTCAGAGCTGGTCAATGTGGCCCGGGAAAGGGAAGTCTGGAGCCCCCTGCTTGAGCTGCTCCCCCCGCGACCCGACCCCGGATAAGCGGACGAAAATGAGATGAGATGAGATGAGAGATATATACATATACAATATATATATAGACAAGTATATATGCATAATATGTACTTTTATATATATGTATACAGAATATATATATATAATGTGTATATATCGAGATATATATATCCATGTATCCATATATATATATATATGTGTATGTTTACATCCTGTCCTGCTCCCCGTCCGCATGCTGTCCTCACAGCGCCTCCTTCAGGACGGGAGGATGGAGGATGGAGGATGGAGGATCAGGAGGAGGAGGAGGAGGGGGAGGAAGAGGAAGTAGAGGAGCAGGAGGAAGAAAAGGAGAGGCAGGAGGAGGAGGAGGAGCAGGAAGAGGAAGAGGAGGAGGAGATGGAGGAGCGGCCTATGTATAGGGGGATCAAGCATGGATCAAGCCAGGAAACAGCCTACTGGGATTGCAGTTTCCAACACACCTGGTTCCTTTAAGATGACAGCAGGTTACAGGGAGATGAACACATGAAACAATAAGAGATGAATGAATATCAAAAGATTACAAATGAATTAAGGCCCTTAACCAAGGTTCAGGCTGTGTTTTAAAAGGTCAAGAGGGCAACAAGAATCTACAATGAAGATGATGAGGCTGATGATGAGGCTCCCCCCCTGTTTGGCTAGTCTTCCCCGGGTCAGGGAGTGGGTTCATTATTAATTCTGACTGGGCTCCCCTGACGTTTACAGGAGACCCGAGCAGAGCCGTCCATCCTGTACATGAACCACAGAGGGGGTTAAGATGAGATGAGATATGGTTTATCTTTTTCTCTTTATGACCTTGCATCCATCCCTTAATAGACTGGAGAGATGGTTTACAACCAAATGGGAAAAGTCTGAGAAATTCAAACTTTTCTACCGGAGAGGCCAGACGACATGAATAATAGATATAAAGAATGTGTCCGGCTGTCCTTGGATGAACTGAATTTACTTTCTACTGAAGTGAATCTTTTTCCAAACCGTTTCTAGAGCAGAAGTGAGAGGATCTCTGGTTTAATGAGAACTACAGTACTGGACTGAAGTTCATGACTGGGTCCTTTAAGAGGTCTGCTGCCCTAGCATATCATCTGGTAAGCACATTGGCAAAATGTTCCTAGCTACATGAACATCTCCTAGATTTAGTGGTATTTTACAGGCATGTATTTGCAAAAAATTAAGTTTGCTTCTTCCGTTTCCTAACATATCTTTTTGAATATTCACAATGCAAAATATTATCTGATCGTTTACACGCAGAAATATTGAACGGCGATGGCGAATGAAGTCCTGAAGACAGCACTGGGTTGTTCTGCTGAGCAGAACCACGACACAGGGTTCTGCATCAGAACCCTCAAACAGGACGTCAGCAGAACACAGCCAACAAGGATTCTCTTATTCATAAAGGAAAAAAACACAAATAAATATACTCTTAATTATGAACATACAATATACACATCCACTATCAACATGGAATCGAACGGAGGGAACGTATCAACGCTCTCCTTGTTGTGGGAACACTCCTTTACAACGCAGAGAGAGGGACGGGAACCGGCCGGCTCGTCCCAATGCCCTCTGGGGCAAGAAGGTCAAAGGTCACCAGATGACACACCTGTCACCTGCCTGTGAGTTAGGGCATGGACAGGTGTGTGTGTGTGTGTGTGCGTGTGCGTGTGCGTGTGTGTGTGTGTGTGTGTGTGTGTGTGTGTGTCTGTGTGTGTGTGTGTGTCTGTGTGTGTGTGTGTGTGTGTGTGTGTGTGTGTGTGTGTGTGTGTGTGTGTGTGTGTGTCTGTGTGTGTGTGTGTGTGTGTGTGTGTGTGTGTGTGTGTGTGTGTGTGTGTGTGTAGTAGGCAGTGGATCAGAAACAGGCCTTTTAAACGCCTCGTCTTCTCGACTCTATAATATTCTACACAGCGTTTTGAAGGTTTGTGGTTCGCGAGTGACGGACCTGTGTGTGAGACAGGTCCTCAGAGGACCTGTGAGTCAGACAGACAGGTCCTCAGAGGACCGGGGTGTGAGCTGCTCCCTCTCTGCTGATGGGTACCGTGTCCACAGTGTCGGCGGAGGAGACCGCTCTGAGACCCCGTGGAAGGAAACACTTCTTCAGATCAACATTTGAACATACAACCACCGAGCCCTGTAGACCTACTGGGACCTACTGGGAGCCCTGTAGACCTACTGGGACCTACTGGGAGCCCTGTAGCCCTAGTGGGAGGGACTGTAGGCCTACTGGGACCTACTGGGAGCCCTGTAGCCCTACCAGGACCTACTGGGAGCCCTGTAGCCCTACTGGGAGCCCTGTAGACCTACTGTGACCTACTGGGAGCCCTGTAGGCCTACTGGGACCTACTGGGAGCCCTGTAGACCTACTGGGACCTACTGGGAGCCCTGTAGACCTACTGGGACCTACTGGGAGCCCTGTAGCCCTAGTGGGAGGGACTGTAGGCCTACTGGGAGCCCTGTAGCCCTACCAGGACCTACTGGGAGCCCTGTAGCCCTAGTGGGAGGGACTGTAGGCCTACTGGGACCTACTGGGAGCCCTGTAGCCCTACTGGGACCTACTGGGAGCCCTGTAGCCCTACCAGGACCTACTGGGAGCCCTGTAGCCCTACTGGGAGCCCTGTAGACCTACTGGGACCTACTGGGAGCCCTGTAGCCCTACTGGGAGGGACTTTAGGCCTACTAGGACCTACTGGGAGCCCTGTAGCCCTACTGGGAGCCCTGTAGCCCTACTGGGACCTACTGGGAGGGACTGGGAGGGACTGTAGGCCTACTGGGAGCCCTGTAGCCCTACTGGGACCCCTGTAGCCCTACTGGGAGGGACTGTAGCCCTACTGGGACCCCTGTAGCCCTACTGGGAGGGACTGTAGGACTACTGGGACCTACTGGGAGCCCTGTAGCCCTACTGGGAGCCCTGTAGCCCTACTGGGAGGGACTGTAGGCCTACTGGGACCTACTGGGACCCCTGTAGCCCTGCGGGGCGGGTCAGGTCGTGAGGGCCATGCTACTTTGGGGCTGTTTCCAGGCTGTTTCCAGGCTGTTTCCAGGCTGCACAGACTCACGCTGGTAAGCTGCTTTGCAGAAGAAAAAAGACAACAATATAAAATAAATTAAATATTTCATCTCAAATACAACCACTGCTCGTTGCTGTTGCTCAATGTTTGCTCGCATTGTCATAGATGAAAGCTTCCCAGAGTGCACTGGTATATTTACATTTCACAGGGTCTGTAAAGGGCCAACATGGAGGACATGAATGACTTCAGAAATGCATTCTGGGAAGTGAAAGCTGATTGGTTATTATATATTTAAATATATAAAAGACACAAGCCTGCTGACGAGGCTGTAAGTCAGCAGGCTGCTCTCTAATCTCTCCTGGTGAGTATCTGTAAAAAAAACATTGTTTGTTCAGATCTGGAGGGAATAACAGCTGGATTTAAAGAGTATTCCTGAAAACAAAACCAAAAGGCCCCCCCCACTAAAGGGGAGGGGCCGGAGTCCATGCGTGTGTATGGAGACCCCCCCCACTAAAGGGGAGGGGCCGGAGTCCATGGGGAACCCGCATACACCCCCCCCCCCCCTCGCGGGTTGAGACACCCCTAAAGGAGGGGTCTTCATCAGGGCGGGGCCGGGATCTGGACCCCCAGCAGCTCGTAGGCGAAGATGTTCCAGAAGATGGCGAAGAGGAGGAAGGTGATGAAGGAGAAGACGATGACCCACCAGGTGCACTGGCGCTGCAGGCTCTCCTCGTAGCTGCGCAGGATGAGCAGCCCCATGCTGATGCCCACCACCGCCCCCGACAGGTGGGCCATGAAGCTGGGCTGGGGCCCTGCCGAGGGCAGGGGGGGCGAGAACCGCAGCCACACCGCCCGGCCCACCTCCGAGCTCACTGCGGACAGAGACACAGCACGCTAGAACCACAGCACGCTAGAACCACAGCACGCTAGAGCCACAGCACGCTAGAACCACAGCACGCTAGAGCCACAGCACGCTAGAGCCACAGCACGCTAGAACCACAGCACGCTAGAACCACAGCACGCTAGAACCACAGCACGCTAGAACCACAGCACGCTAGAGCCACAGCACGCTAGAGCCACAGCACGCTAGAACCACAGCACGCTAGAACCACACACCTCAGAGCCACAGCACGCTAGAACCACAGCACGCTAGAACCACAGCACGCTAGAACCACAGCACGCTAGAACCACACACACCTCAGAGCCACAGCACGCTAGAACCACAGCACGCTAGAACCACACACACCTCAGAGCCACAGCACGCTAGAACCACAGCACGCTAGAACCACAGCACGCTAGAGCCACAGCACGCTAGAGCCACAGCACGCTAGAACCACAGCACGCAAGAACCACAGCACGCTAGAACCACAGCACGCTAGAACCACAGCAGGCTAGAACCACACACACCTCAGAGCCACAGCACACTAGAACCACAGCACGCTAGAACCACAGCACGCTAGAACCACACGCACCTCAGAACCACACACACCTTAGAACCACAACACACTCGAGAAACATCTGATGTGATGTGGTGGATGATGGTGATGGTGATGTGATTGGTGATGTGATGGGTGCATGGTGATGTGTGATGGGTGCATGGTGACGGGTGCATGGTGACGGGTGCATGGTGATGGGTGATGGGTGCATGGTGACGGGTGCATGGTGACGGGTGCATGGTGACGGGTGCATGGTGACGGGTGCATGGTGACGGGTGATGGTGGAGATCCCGGCAGAGAGACTAGTCCCCAGTCTGGCTCCCCATGCAGATGGATTCAGTTGAATAAGTTGTATCTATCATCTATCATCTATCATCTATCATCTATCATCTATCATCTATCCGTTAGTTCCAGTAACCGTTCTACTGCCAGCCCTCTTTGAAAGGACATTTTAAGAGTCTTGGTTAAGCTAGTTCTTTGGCCCGAGATAAAGGTACCCAAATGAGGTTTTAATCTCATCTCAAAGAGGGAATATTGTTGTGGATTTAATGAATTATTGATGTGCTATGTGAAGCTCTCGATGGGGGAGCTGCTTGTTGCTGTAGTGTGTTGGAGGAGACAGTGGACAGATGGACCCAACATACTGCTGAGTAATGAAGAGTGAATCAGACCACACGGTGTGACTCACCTCTCTTCACTCCATCCAATAGGAACATACGACTTTAGACCAATCATAACCCATCAGGATCTATAATACTGAGCAGCAGGATCAGCACCCGGTCTGATGATGGCGTGACGATGTTAGAATGGAGAGGAGCGCCAGTGAGAAGGGTTACGTTGAAATGCTCTGAGCTAACGGTGGCGGAGGATGGACTCACTGCAGACCAACGCCAGGATCATCCGGAGCAGCTTGTAGGGACAGCGCATCCCCGCCCAGTTCTGTAACACAAGGAACACACGCTCAGAACCAGGCGCACACGGGGGACACACAACACCAGACACACAACAACAGACACACACTGGTACACACTGGTCTCAGCGGCCCGCCGGGTGGATCTGGCCCCGTAAGGCCTTCATACTGGGACAGAGGCTGAGAGAGGCTCTCTCTCTCTCTCTCTCTCTGCCCCCCCCCTCTCTCTCTCTCTCTCTCTCCCTCTCTCTCTCTGCCCCCCCCTCTCTCTCTCTGCCCCCCCCCTCTCTCTCTCTCTCTGCC